>NC_142463.1:18699585-18851100 GCF_049115385.1 Moschus berezovskii
TGTTCTGGGGATGAAGCGGTGATCAAAGAAGGCAGAGATTCCTTCCCTCGCAGAGATCACATTCTACAGGGAAGACAGAAACAAGATACAGAAGTAAAATGTATATTATGTTAGATGGTACTTAGTGCTAATGAGAAAAAAAAGGCAAGGAAAGGGGATAGAGGATACCTATGTGGTCAGTGATAAGAGGACTGCAATCTTAGACCCGGTGGCCAGGGCAAGGCTTCCCTTGAAGGGAAACTTTGAATAAAGCCAGAAGGAAGTAAAAGCAAGCCATGTGACTGTCTGAGGGATGGACACTCCAAGATTATAGTAGTAAGTACTATATACCTAAGTTCCACTTGAGAAGAGACAAATGCTCGGGTGCATTCCTGCTATTGGAGATCTGGGAAATGAGGAGAAACCAGGAAAAGTTTCACTGAGGTAGAAGGATTAACAGGAGATTTATGTTGCTCTGGAAGCCCACTAGGAAAAAATGCTTTCAAGGAGGAGAGGGTGACCAAGTCTGTCAAGTGCTGCTGGCAGTTGGGTAAGATGAGGGCTGAGAGTGGACCAGCTCTGGAGGAGCCACAGGGGTGGGAACCTGATGGAAATGACTTCAGATGGAGAGATACTGGAGATGGCAAGTGCAGATTCTTATTGTGAGGGATTCTGTTTTAAGAGGGAGCAGAGAAACAGTACAATAGCTGGAAGGGGACACAGGTAAAGGAAAGTCTGCCTTTTTGTTTTCTGGTTTTGGGGGGTTGGGAGGTCATATATTAATAGATCTATGCTGGTGGTGATTATCCACTGGAGAGAAACTGTCTATGCTGTAAGAGAACTAAGGAAGTTGCGGGAGCAAAATGAGGGTGCGGACAGCCTAGGAGAGAAGGCAGAGGCCTGTGGAGAGATGCTGTGATTGGTGGACTTGGTAGTGGGAGCTATCGAAATTCTCTTGAGCTGGCCTCTATTAGTGAAATAAGAAGCAAGGTCATCAGCAGGGAGTGAGAATGAACCTGTATGAAGAGGGAGGAAAGGACGTGAAATAATTAACTGAGAGAGTTAATGGACTAGAAAAATGTAGAATAATTGCTAGGAAGTTAAGTGCCCACTGGAAGTAAGTGGTCATGAATTTAAAATAGTCTAGTCAACATAATTGCTTTTCTTCAGCCATATTTGGCAGCGCTGGTGCAGATATGGAGTTAGCTGGGAGAATTGGATTTCATCAATATTTAGGTTTTGCTAAGCAAAGAATGCATATATGTGGATGATACCGCTCTAATGGAAGAAAGCAAAGAGGAACTAAAGAGCCTCTTGATGAGAGTGAAAAAGCTGTCTTAAGACTAAATATTAAAAAAACTAAGATCATAGCATTCAGCCCCATTCAATTCAGTTCAGTTCAGTTCAGTCACTCAGTCGTGTCTGACTCTCCGCGACCCCATGAATCACAGCACACCAGGCCTCCCTGTCCATCACCAACTCCCGGAATTCACTCAAACTCATGTCCATCGAGTCGGTGATGCCATCCAGCCATCTCATTCTCTGTCGTCCCCTTCTCCTCCCGCCCCCAATCCCTCCCAGCATCAGAGTCTTTTCCAGTGAGTCAACTCTTCGCATGAGGTGGCCAAAGTATTGGAGCTTCAGCTTTAGCATCAGTCCTTCCAGGGAACACCCAGGATTGATCTCCTTTAGAATGGACTGGTTGGATCTCCTTGCAGTCCAAGGGACTCTCAAGAGTCTTCTCCAGCACCACAGTTCAAAAGCATCAATTCTTCGGCGATCAGCTTTCTTCACAGTCCAACTCTCACATCCATACATGACCACTGGAAAAACCATAGCCTTGACTACTGCAATGCAAATAAAGGGGAAATTGTTGAAGCAGTGGCATAGTTCCTCTTATTAGGCTCCAAAATCACTGAGGATGGTGATTTTGCAGCCATGAAATAAGAAGACAATTGCTTCTTGGCAGGAAAGCGATGACAAACCTAGACAGTAATGTTGGCAGAGACATTACTCTGCCAACAAAGGTCTGTATAGTCAAGGCTATGGTCTTTCCGGTGGTCATGTACGGTTGTGAGAGCTGGACCGTAAAGAAGGCGGAGCGCCGAAGAATTGAAGCCTTCGAATATGATGCTGAAGAAGACTCCTGAGAGTCCCTTGGACAGCAAGGAGATCAAATCAGTCAATTTTAAGGGTGATCAATGCTGAATATTCACTGGAAGGACTGATGCTGAAGCTGAAGCTCCAGTACTTTGGTCATCTGATGCAAACGTATGACTCATTGGAAAAGTCCCTGATGCTGGGAAAGATTGAGGGCAGAAGGAGAAGAGGGCACCAGAGGATGAGACGGCTGGATGGCATCACTGATGCAATGAACATGAACTTGGGCAAACTCTGGGAGATGGTGAGGGACAGGGAGGTCTGGTGTGCTGCAGTCCATGGGGTTGCAAACAGTTAAACTCCCTTGGGTGTCTGAACAACAAGAGGAAAAGAATACAAATTGAGATCTGATCAAGGTAGTTAAGGGTGTTTGCAATGGTTGATTTTGATTGGTCATGGAATTTAAACCAGGTAAGGAAGTGTCTTGGCCCTGTTGGCTCAGTGGTAAAGAATCCACCTGCCAATGCGGGGAATGCGGGCTCAACCCCTGGGAAGGGCAGATTCCCTGGAGAAGGATATGGCAACCCACTACAGAATTCTTGCCTGGGAAACCCCATGGACAGAGGAGCCGGGTGGACTACAGTCCATGGGGTCACAAATAGCTGGACACAACTAAGTAACTGAACACGCAGCACAACGAAGTGTCTTAGCTCAAGTTGCCATAACAAGATACCACAGACTGAGTGGCTTACACAACAGACATTTATTTTCTCACAGTTCTGGAGGCTAAACGTCAGGATCAAGGTATGGGCAAGTTTGGTTTCTGGTGAAGTCTCTCTTGGCTTTTAGGCAGTTGCTGTCTTTCTGTGTCCTCGCATGGCTTTTTCTTATGCTTGTGGACAGAGAAAGAGATCTCTGGTGTCTCTTCCTTTTCTGATGAAGACACCAACCTCATGATTTCATTTTTTAAAAACCGAAGTATAGTTGCTTCACAATATTGTGTTAGTTTTCGGCATACAGTGAAGTGATTCAGTTTTATATATTTTCATGTTCCTTTCCATCATGGTTTATTACAGGATGTTGAATATAGTTCCCTGTGCTCTACAGTAGGACCTTGTTGTTTATCCATTCTATATAATAGTTTTCATCTGCAAGTCCTAAATTCCTGATCCAGCCTCAGCCATCCCCCACCTGGCAACCACAAATCTGTTCTATATGTCTGTCTGTTTCATAAATAAGTTAATTTGTGCCATATTTTAGATTCCATATATAAGCAATATCATACGGTATTTGCCTTTATTTTTCTGACTTATTTCACTTAGTATGATAATCTCTAGGTCCAATGATGTAGCTCCAAATGGCATTATTTCATTCTTTTTTATGGCTGAGTAATATTCCATTGTGTATATGTATGATATCTTCTTTATCCATCCATTTATTTACAGACATCGGTTTGTTTCCATGTCTTCAGTTCAGTTCAGTCACTCAGTTGTGTCCAACTCTTTGCGACCCCGTGGACTGCAGCACACCAGGCCTCCCTGTCCATCACCAACTCCCAAAATTTACTCAAACTCATGTCCATTTCGTCAGTGATGCCATCCAACCATCTCATCCTCTGTCGTCCCCTTCTCCTCCCACCTTCAATCTTTCCCAGCATCAGGGTCTTTTCAAATGAGTTGGTTCTTCACATCAGGTGGCCAAAGTATTGGAGTTTCAGCTTCCAGTGAATCTTCAGGACTGATTTCCTTTAGGATGGACTGATTGGATTGCCTTGCTGTCCAAGGGACTCTCAAGAGTCTTCTTCAACACAACAGTTCAAAAGCATCAATTCTTTGGCACTCAGTTTTCTTTATAGTCCAACTCTCACATTCATACATGACTACTGGAAAAACCATAGCCTTGACTAGATGGACCTTTGTTGACAAAGTAATGTCTCTGCTTTTTAATATGCTGTCCAGGTTGGTCATAACTTTTCTTCCAAGGAGGAAGCATCTTTTAATTTCGTGGCTGCAGTCGCCATCTGCAGTGATTTTAGAGCCCATTGTTTCCCCATCTATTTGCCATGAAGTGATGGGACCAGATGCCATGATCTTAGTTTTCTGAATGTTGAGCTTTAAGCCAACTTTTTCACTCACCTCTTTCACTTTCATCAAGAGGCGCTTTGGTTCTTCTTCACTTTCTGCCATAAGGGTGGTGTCATCTGCATATCTGAGGTTATTGATATTTCTCCCGGCAATCTTGATTTCAACTTGTGCTTCCTCCAGCCCAGCGTTTCTCATGATGTACTCTGCATATAAGTTAAATAAGCAGGGTGACAATGTACAGCCTTGACATACTCCTTTTCCTATTTGAAACCAGTCTGTTGTTTCATGTGCAGTTCTAACTGTTGCTTCCTGACCTGCATACAGATTTCTCAAGAGGCAGGTAAGATGGTCTGGTGCTCCCATCTCTTTTAGAATTTTCCACAGTTTGTTGTGGTCCACACAGTCAAAGCCTTTGGCATAGTCAATAAAGTGGAAGTGATATTTTTCTGAAACTCTCTTGCCTTTTCGATGATCCAGTGGATGTTGGCAATTTGATCTCTGGTTCCTCTGCCTTTTCTAAATCCAGCTTGAACATCTGGAAGTTCATGGTTCTGTTGAAACCTGGCTTGGAGAATTTTGAGCATTACTTTACTAGCATGTGAGACGATTACCAGCTGAGCCACAAAGGAAGCCCTTCCATGTCTTTGTTATTGTAAATAATGCTGCTATGAACATAGATGTGCAAAAATATTTTTGAATTATAGTTTTGTCCAGATATATACCCGGGAGTGGGATTGCTGGATCATATGGCAACTCTAGTTTTTTAAGGAACCTCCATACTAAACTCCACTTGGCAGCACCTACTTACATTCCTACCAACAGTGTAGGAGGGTTCCATTTTCTTCACACTCTCTCCTGCATTTGTCATTTGTAGACTCATTAATGATGGCCATTCTGACCAGTGTGAGGTGGTACATCATGGTAGTTTTGATTTATGTTTCTCTAATAATTAGTGATGTTGAGTATCTTTTCATGTGCATATTAACCGTCTGTGTGTCTTCTTTGGAGAAATATTTATTTAGATCTTCTGCCCATTTTTTGATTGGGTTGTTTGGTTTTTTTGTTGTTGTTGTTATTGAGCTATAAGAGCTATTTGTATATTTTGGAAAGGAAGCCCTTATTGGCTTATGATCTCATTTAATCTTTATTATCTCCTTAAAGGCCCTATCACCAAATGCAGTCACATTGGAGGTTGTGGCCTAAACATTTTAATTTTGTTTTTTGGGTTTTTTTTTTTTTTGCCACACTGGGTGGCTTGTGTTCCCCAGCCTGTGATCAAACCCTGGCTTACATCAGTGAAAGCATTCTATTTTAATCACTGGACCACCAGGGAATCACTAACATGATTTTGGAGAAATGCAATTACTCCATAACAGAAGGAAATATTTGAGAGGATCTAGGACTTCACTTTCACTTTTCACTTTCACACATTGGAGAAGGAAATGGCAACCCACTCCTGTGTTCTTGCCTGGAGAATTCCAGGGATGGGGGAGCCTGGTGGGCTTCCGTCTATGGGGTCACACAGAGTCGGACACGACTGAAGTGACTTAGCAGCAGCAGCAGCAGCAGGATGGTGAAAAGGTGGTAAGATTAATGGATTATAAGTAATGGTGAGATGAAGGATAACTGGAATTGGAGCATTAGAAGGTATGAGGTAGAAGTGTAGGAGGAATTGATTGGAGAGGGGAGTATGAAATTGGGATTATAGAGGAGTTGCAATCATTTTTAATGACAAGATCTAGGGTGTGACAGTGGGAATGAATGGTTGAGGTAGAGGCAAATGAGTAAAAAGACCACAGGTAGGAAGGATGGAAAGAAACTGAGAGGCTAAGGCATTAGAAGGACCATCTTTTGCATACTGAAATTACCAGGATTATCACAGGAGCAGCATTGCAGAGAGACAGCAAGCCAGTTGTTAAATCTTTAAGGAAGGAGAGAGAACAGTTCAAGGTAAATAGATGATAGAAGTAAAGTGGGACTTTATTGGGGGAAAATATACCATAACCAATCATAAGTCACAGAGGAAGATATTTGCAATCCATATAACCAACAAGGATGTCACAGACTGAATTTTCCAGAAGCAGATGTTGAGATAGAATTTGAGGTATAAGAAATTTTTTAGAGATCAACACTTGTGAAAGGAAGTGGGAGGAAGCAGGATTGGGCAGAGGAAGAACTTAAACTGTGATACAGGTCCTATAAAGCTGTCAGGGAGCTCTGGAGCAAATACTGAACTTCAAAGTGTTCAATATTATGTCAAAATAGTTGGGTCTTTAGACTGCACAGCCCGCCTCGGTCATAAGAGATGGATTGCACTGTTATATGACCGACCTTGGGCAGGCAGTCACTTGCAGATGTGGCAGATCCTGAAACAGCTGACAGCTGGAAGTTGTCTGCTTAATACACTCCCTGTAGCTGGAAAACAAGTTCTGTCTGAAGGGGCATCTAGGCAGTGCATCTCTGTGTCCACCACAAAGAGACTCATATTTTATTTTGCATATATGAAGAACCCCTGTGAATCTGGGTGAGCATCTGGCTGCAAAGGATAATGCATGCATACACATGTGCTCAGTCACTTCAGTCGTCCCCAACTCTTTGCCACTCTATGGACTGTAGCCCACTAGACTCCTTTCTCCGTGAGATTCTCCAGGCAAGAATACTGGAGTGGGTAGCCATGACCTCTTCCAGGGGATCTATCTGACCCAGGGACTGAACCCTCCTCTCCTGCGTCACCTACATTGCAGGCAGACTTTTTACTGCTGAGCCACTGAGGAAGCCCTGCAAAGGATTAGTTGCTGCCTAAATATGAATGTCTTTACATTCCAAATAGCAGTATAGAAGAGGAGTCAGCACATGATGTCCTAAGGGATTGACAACTGTCTTTGTAAATAAATATTTACTGGAACACAGTTACACCCTTTCATTTAGGCATTGTCTTTATGGCTGCCATCATGGTACAATGGCAGGGTTGCAGTTGTTATAGAGATAGTATAGCTTGCAAACTTAAAATATTTATTATCTGGAACTTTAAGAAAAGTTTCTTGACTCCTGATATAGAACAAGGAAAAAAAAAGACAAAACCTTACACTTTTAGCATAGCTAGATGACAGAAAATGCCCAAACTTCAAATTACCTGTAAGTAGAAAAGCAAAACCAAGTCCCAGTGAGGTCTTTCATGATTCTATTGCAAATCTTTGTGGAGAGCAAGGGCAGCCCAGAAAAAACTGCAGAAAAGAAGAGGGAACAGCTAACAGCAGGTCAAAGATTGATCTAAAATTGCTACTATGGGAAAAAATACTGAAAAAGAATCCTGGTGGATCAGAGCACTGACCATGGGAAGGGATATGAAAAGGCATTTCAGGACTACGGAGGCAATCTCAGAAAAGTAATTCTTCCAGGGAAATAGAATGCAAAAAAAGAAGGGAGAGGCACCCTTTGGAGTTTAGATGGTAAAGAGGAAAATAATCAAAAGAGAAAAATGTTGAGCCATGCAACGCAAAACAGAACCAAAAAAATTGCAGAATAAAAACTACCATCAAACACGCATTCAAGTATCTGTTCTCAGATTTTTTGATCTCAGGACTTTGTTTCACTTTTAAAATTTGAGTGCCTTGAAGACCTTTTGTACTTATGGGTTATATCTACCACTATTTACTATATTTGATATTAAAACTGAGAATTAAAAATATTTTAGAAATCAATTTAAAAGCAACAATTTAATATTTGTATGAAAAACAACTATATTTCTCAAAACAAAAAGTTCATGAGAAGAGCGACATTATTTTTCATTAAAAAAATCCCTTTAATGTCTGGTTGAAGAGAAGACAACTGATTCTTTTACATGTATATCTGTATTCAGTCTTTTGCAATAGCACATCCTGTTAAGTTCAGTTCAGTTCAGTCGCTCAGTCGTGTCCGACTCTCTGCGACCCCATGAATCACAGCACGCCAGGCCTCCCTGTCCATCACCAACTCCTGGAGTTCACTCAAACTCATGTCCACAGAGTCGGTGATGCCATCCAGCCATCTCATTCTCGGTCGTCCCCTTCTCCTCCCGCCCCCAACCTTTCCCAGCATCAGAGTCTTTTCCAGTGAGTCAACTCGTCGCATGAGGTAGCCAAAGTATTGCAGTTTCAGCTTTAGCATCAGTCCTTCCAATGAACACCCAGGATTGATCTCCTTTAGAATGGACTGGTTGGATCTCCTTGCAGTACAAGGGACTCTCAAGAGTCTTCTCCAACACCACAGTTCAAAAGCATCAATTCTTCGGCGATCAGCTTTCTTCACAGTCCAATTCTCACATCCATACATGACCACTGGAAAAACCATAGCCTTGACTAGACAGACCTTTGTTGGCAAAGTAATGTCTCTGCTTTTTAATATGTTATCTAGGTTGGTCATAACTTTCCTTCCAAGGAGTAAGTGTCTTTTAATTTCCTGGCTGCAATCAGCATCTGCAGTGATTTTGGAGCCCCAGAAAATAAAGTCTGACACTGTTTCCACTGTTTTTCCATCTATTTCCCATGAAGTGATGGGACCAGATACCATGATGTTTGTTTTCTGAATGTTGAGTTTCAAGCCAACCTCTTCACTCTCCTCTTTCACTTTCATCAAGAGGCTTTTGAGTTCCTCTTCACTTTCTGCCATAAGGGTAGTGTCATCTGCATATCTGAGGTTATTGATATTTCTCCCAGCAATCTTGATTCCAGCTTGTGCTTCTTCCAGCCCAGTGTTCCTCATGATGTACTCTGCATATAAGTTAAATAAGCAAGGTGACAGTATACAGCCTTGACGTACTCCTTTTCCTACTCGGAACCAGTCAGTTCCGACTGTTGCTTCCTGACCTGCATACAGGTTTCTCAAGAGGCAGGTCAGGTGGTCTGGTATTCCCATCTCTTTCAGAATGTTCCACAGTTTATTGTGATCCACACAGTCAAAGGCTTTGGCATAGTCAATGAAGCAGAAATAGATGTTTTTCTGGAACTCTCTTGCTTTCTCCATGATCCAGCGGATGTTGGCAATTTGATCTCTGGTGCCTCTGCCTTTTCTAAAACCTGCTTGAACATCTGGGAGTTCACGGTTCACATATTGCTGAAGCCTGGCTTGGAGAATTTTGAGCATGACTTTACTAGCATGTGAGATGAGTGCAATTGTGCGGTAGTTTGAGCATTCTTTGGCATTGCCTTTCTTTGGCATTGGAATGAAGACTGACCTTTTCCAGTCCTGTGGCCACTGCTGAGTTTTCCAAATTTGCTGGCATATTGAGTGCAGCACTTTCACAGCATCATGGGGCGCATCCTGTAGCTTCTAGAAAACTCCATACACTAGTAAGATAGTTAGAGTAACATATTTGCACTGTTATGGAACTAGTTTTGACTTTGTAGCTACCTGAAAGATTTTAAGGACCTGGACCACCAGGGAAGCCCATTTTTATTTTTTTAAGGAAACTTCATACCGTTTTCCATTGTGACTGTGCCACTTTACGTTCCCTCTGCGGTATAGGAGAGTTCCCTTTTCTCTGCACCTTCCCAAACATTTATTATTTGTAGACTTTTTGATACTAGCCATTTTAACCAGTGTGAGGTGATACCTTATTGTGATTTTAATTTTCATTTCTCTAGTTATTAAAATTTTTGAGCATCTTGTCATATGCCTGTTAGCCATCTGTTTGTCTTCTTTGGAAAAGTGTCTATTTAGGTTTTCTGCCCGTTTTTTGATTGAGTTGCTTGTTTTCTCAATATTGGGTTGTATGAGCTGTTTCTATATTTTTGATATTAACGTTTTGTTGGTTGCATTGTTTGCAAATATTTTCTCCCATTCTGTAGTTTGTCTTTTCATTTTTTAAAAAATTCTGTATTTTTGGGTTTTTTTTAACGTGGACTATTTTTGAGGTCTTTATTGAATTTGTTACAATATTGCTTCTGTTTTATGCTTTGGTTTTTGGCCACAAGGCACATGGGATCTTAGCTCCTCGACCAGGGGTTGAACCTGCACCAGATGCACTGGAAGGTGAAGTCTTAATCACTGGACTGCCAGGAAGTCCCTGTCTTTTTGGCTTGTTGATGGTTTCCTTTGCCGTGCAAAAGCTTTTAAATTTGATTAGTACCATTTGTTTATTTTTGCTTTTTATTTCTTTTTCCTTGGGAGACTGATCTAAGAAACCATTGCTGAGAATGGTTGATCTAAGAAACAATTTATGTCAGAGTGTTTTTGCCTATGTTCTTGTCAAGAAATTTTATGGTATGTCTTACATTTAGGTCTTTAAATAATTTTCAGTTTAATTTTTTTATATGGTGATTGGAAATGCTCTATTTTCACTGTTTTATATGTAGATTGATTGACCATGGGCATATGGGTTTATTCACGAGCTCTCTATTCTGATCCATTGATTTATGTGTCTGCTTTTGCACCAACACATGCTATTTTGATTATTGTATATTTGTAGTATAGTCTGAAGTCTGGAAGTGTTTTACCTCCAGCTTTGTTCTTTTTTCTCAGGATTTCTTTGGCCATTCTTTTCTTTTGTGGTTCCATATAAGTTAAGATTATTTGTTCTAGTTCTTTGGAAAATGTCATGGGTATTTTGATAAGGATTGTATTAAATCTGTAGATTGCTTTGGTAGTATGGTCATTTTAACAATATTAATTCCTCTAATCCAAGAGCGTGGAATATATTTCCTTTTCTTTGAATCATCTTCAGTTTTCTTTATCAATGTTTTATAGTTTTCAACATATAGGTCTTTCATCTTGGATAAGCTTATTCCTAGGTATTTTTTTAGATGCAGTTTTAAATGGGATTGCTTTTTTACTTTTTTCTGGTATTTTGTTATTAGTGAATAGAAATGAAATAGATGTCTGTATATTAATCAACTCTCCTGTTACCTTGCTGAAATCACTTATTAGTTCTCATGGTTTTTGTGTAGAGACTAGGATTCTCTGTGTAGTATATTATGTTATCTGCAAAGAGTGACAGTTTTACCTCTTTCTGTCCAATTTGGGTATATTTTATTCCCTTGTCTGATTGCTGTGGCTAGGATTTCCAATTCTGTGTTAAAATGAAGTGGGGAGAGAGAAATTATTGTCTTGTTCCTAACTTTAGCAGGAAGTCTTTCAGCTTTTCACTATTATGTTGGCTGTGGGTTTGTTGTAAATGAACTTTGCTATGTTGAGATATATTCTCCCAAACTCTCTTGGGTGAGAGTTTTTATCATGAACGTATATGGAATTTTGTCAAATTTTTTTTCTGTATCTATTGAACGATAATGCGGTTTTTGTCTTTCCTTTTGTTAATACGGCATATCACAGTGATTTGTGTATACTAAGCCATCTTTGTGACCTTGGACTGAATTGAACTGGGTCATGGTAAATGGTCCTTTTTTGCACTATTGGATTTTTTTTTTTGCTAATATTTTACATCTACATTCATCAAAGATATTGATCTGTGATTTCTTTTTTAGAATAATGTCTTTGTCTGATTTTAGTTTCAGGGTAATGCTGACTTCCATAAAATGAATTTGAGAGTGTTTTCACTTCAATTTTTGGGAATAGTTTGAGAAGGATAACTGTAAGTTTTTCTTTATATGTTTGGTAGAATTTCCCCAGCGAAACTGTCTGGTCCTGGAATTCTGTTTGCTGTTTTTGTTTGTTTACTTTTCTTTCTTTCTTTCTTTTTTATTACAGATCCTATTTCACTTCTAGTAATTGGTCTGTTCAAATTATCCATTTCTTCTTAACTCATTTTTGGCAGGTTATATGTTTCTAGAAACTTGTCTATTTCTTCTAGTTTGTCCAATTTGTTGACAAGTAGCTGTTCATTGTATTCTTTTGTCTGTTTATATTTTAATTCTCTGATATCAGTTTTTATCTCTCTTCTTTCATTTCTGTTTTGGTCACATAATGAGGCATGTGGGATCTTAGTTACCTGATCAGGGATCAAACTCGTCCCCTGCATTGAGATTGGGAATCATAACCACTGGACTTCCAGGGAAGTCTCTCATTTCTTAATTTGTTTATATGACTCCTCTCTTTTCTTCTTGGTGAGTTTGATTAGAGGTTTGTCAATTTTATCTTTTTAAAAAATCAACTGTTGGTTTCATTGATCTTTTCTATTGTTTTTTAATCTCTATTTTAATTATTTCCTCTCTGATCTTGTTAATTTCCTTCTTTCTCTGGCTTTGGACTATTTGCTTCATTTTTTCTAATTCTTTAAGTGATAAGAAAGGTTGTTTATCTGAGATTTTTCTTGTTTCTTGAGAAAGGCCTGTATTGCTATGACCTTCCCTCTTAGAACTGCTTTTCAGTTCAGTTCAGTCATTCAGTCGTGTCTGACTCTTTGCCACCCCGTGAATCGCAGCATGCCAGGCCTCCCTGTCCATCACCAACTCCTGGAGTTCACTCAAACTCATTTGCATAGAGTCGGTGATGCCATCCAGCCATCTCATCCTCTACCGTCCCCTTCTCCTCTTGCCCCCATCCCTCCGAGCATCAGGGTCTTTTCCAATGAGTCAACTCTTTGTATGAGGTAACCAAAGTATCGGAGTTTCAGCTTTAGCATCAGTCCTTCCAATGAACACCCAGGACTGGTCTCCTTTAAGATGGACTGGTTGGATCTCCTTGCAGTCCAAGGGACTCTCAAGAGTCTTCTCCAGCACCACAGTTCAAAAGCATCAATTCTTTGGCACTCAGCTTTCTTCACAGTCCAATTCTCACATCCATACATGACCACTGGAAAAACCATAGCCTTGACTAGATGGACCTTTGTTGACAAAGTAATGTCTCTGCTTTTCAATATGCTATCTAGGTTGGTCATAACTTTCCTTCCAAGGAGTAAGCATCATTTAATTTCATGGCTGCAGTCGCCATCTGCAGTGATTTTGGAGCCCCCCAAAATAAAGTCTGACACTGTTTCCACTGTTTCCCCATCTATTTCCCATGAAGTGATGGGACCAGATGTCATGATCTCAGTTTTCTGAATGTTGAGCTTTAAGCCAGTTTTTTCACTCTCCTCTTTCACTTTCATCAAGAGGCTTTTGAGTTCCTCTTCACTTTCTGCCATAAGGGTGGTGTCATCTGCATATCTGAGCTTATTGATATTTCTCCGGCAATCTTGATTCCAGCTTGTGTTTCTTCCAGCCCAGCATTGCTTATGATGTATTCTGCATATAAGTTAAATAAGCAGGATGATAATATGCAGCCTTGACATATTACTTTTCCTATTTGGAACCAGTCTGTTGTTCCATGTCCAGTTCTAACTGTTGCTTCCTGGCCTGCATACAGGTTCCTCAAGAGGCAGGTCAAGTGGTCTGGTATTCCCATCTCTTTCAGAATTTTCCACAGTTTATTGTGATCCACACAGTCAAAGGCTTTGGCATAGTCAATGAAGCAGAAATAGATGTTTTTCTGGAACTCTCTTGCTTTTTCCATGATCCAGCGGATGTTGGAAATTTGATCTCTGGTTCCTCTGCCTTTCCTAAAACCAGCTTGAACATCTGGAAGTTCCCAGTTCACATATTGCTGAAGCCTGGCTTGGAGAATTTTGAGCATGACTTTACTAGCGTGTGAGATGAGTGCAATTGTGCAGTAGTTTGAGCATTCTTTGTCATTGCCTTTCTTTGGGATTGGAATGAAGACTGACCTTTTCCAGTCGTGTGGCCACTGTTGAGTTTTCCAAATTTGCTGGCATATTGAGTGTAGCACTTTCACAGCACTGTCTCCATCACCTCCACTAGCTTTGTTCGTAGTGATGCTTTCTAAGGCCCACTTGACTTCACATTCCAGGATGTCTGGCTCTAGGTGAGTGATCACACCATCGTGATTATCTGGGTCGTGAAGCTCTTTTTTGTACAGTTCTTCTGTGTATTCTTGCCATCTCTTCTTAATATCTTCTGCTTCTGTTAGGTCCATACCATTTCTGTCCTTTATGCTTTTGTTGTATTCCATATATTTTGTAAGTTTGTGTTTTCATTTTTGTCTTTGAGGTATTTTTATTTCTTCTTTGATTTTATCATTGACCCATTGGTTTTTTAGTAGCATGTTATTTAGTCTCCATGTGTTCATTCTTTCCCCATTTTCCCCCCTGTGGTTGGTTTCCAGTTTCAAACCATTCTGGTCAGAAAATATGCTTGAAATGATCTCTATCCTCTTAAATTTGTTGATACTTGTTTTGTGACTTAGTGTGTGATGATCCATCCTAGAGAATGTTTGATATGCACTTGAAAAGAATGTGCCCTATGTTTTTGGTTTTGGTTATAGTGTCCTGTACATGACAATTAAGTCCAGCTAGTCCATTGCATCATTTAAGACCTTTGTTGTCTTATCGATATTCTGTTTTGATGATCTATCCATTGATGTCAGTGACTTGTTAAAGTCTTCTACTATTATTGATTTAGTATCAGTTTCTCCATTTCTGTCTGTTAGTGTTGTTTTATATATTTAGGTGCTCATATGTTGGGTGTGTTCTACAGGAGATCAATCCTGGGTGTTCATTGGAAGGATTGATGCTAAAGCTGAAACTCCAATACTTTGGCCACCTCATACGACGAGTTGACTCACTGGAAAAGACTGATGCTGGGAAGGATTGGGGGCAGGAGGAGAAGGGGATGACAGAGAATGAGATGGCTGGATGGCATCACCGACTCGATGGACATGAGTTTGGGTGAACTCCGGGAATTGGTGATGGACAGGGAGGCCTGGCATGCTGTGATTCATGGGGTCGCAAAGAGTCGGACATGACTGAGCGACTGAACTAAACTGAACCGATGTTGGGTGTGTACATGTTAACCAGTGTAATATCCTCTTGTATTGATCCCTTTATGCTTATATACATGATCCTTTCTTTGTCTTTCTTTATGGCCTTTGCTTTAAAGATGATTTTGTCTCATATGGGTAATGCTATCCTTACTTTCTTATCATTTCCATTTGCATAAAATACCTTTTCCATCCTTTAACTTTCAGTCTGTGTGTGTTTTTTGCCATGAAATGAGTCTCAAGTAAGCAGAATATTGTAGGTTCTTGATCTATTTTTTTTATTCAGTCAATCACTCTGTCTTTTGATCAGAGTGTTTAGATAATTGACACTTAAAAGTAACTATGGATAGGTATGTACTTCTCGCCATTTTAATCCTTATTTTCCATTGTTTTTTAGTTCTTTGTTAATTTCTTCATTTTGTTTTCCTTTTGTGGTTTGATGATTTTCTTCTGTAATATGCTTGAGTTCTTTTCTTTTTGGTTCTCATGAATCTTTTGTATGTTTTTTTAGTTGTGGCTGCCATAGACTTCAAGTATGTTGACCCGTAACTATCTACTTGCTTTAAACTGATAGTTGTTCAAGTTCAAACGCATTCTAGAAGATCTACCTTTTTATTCCCCTCCCCACATTTTGTAATTTTGATGTCCTATTTTACATCTTCATGTTTTTACTGTTTATTATAGTTATAACCACTTTTACAAATTTTTATTATTTTTTTGAACTGTGTACTGACTTAAGTGATCTTCAATTCTTTTATATATTTGTCTTTCCTATTGTGATTTTCCCTTTCATATATATTCTCGCATCTTTTTTATTTAGAGACGATCCTTCATATTTCTTTTAGGGTACGTTTAGTATTGCTAAATTATTTTTTGCTTGTCTGAGAAATTCTTTCTCTTGCCCATTCTAAATGATAATCTTGCTGGATTATCTATTGTGATCTTGAAGACTGTTTTTATGTGGGAGCATCCCTATGTAGGCTGCGTGCTTCCAGTGTCTTTGGTGCCAGGGCTGGTTTTGATATGGACACCAGCCACATCTTTTCTCAGGGTGGCTGGCCACCATCACTTTGACAGGGGCTGTGGTTGGTGTTGGAAGGTCTAAAGCCTGTAAAGGGTGTGAGGCAGGACTTCTCTGCTCCATGGCTGCTGCCATACTGAAAAGGGTGTAGTCTACTCCCCAGTTGTTGAAGTAGAAGCCCTGAGGGTTGGGCTCAATAAGGTTCCATTCTCCTTGAGGGCATGCTCTGCCCACAAAGAGGAGTATTAAAGACATGAGGCTCGTGTGCTTCCAGAGGACTGACATGTTACTTGTGTAGGTGTCTGAAGCTCTGCTCAGACACAGCTCAATTTGAGTCTCTTCACCTGGTGTGTCATCCCAGATCTAGTGGAAGGCTGTGGCATGGAGTGGGTAGGGTCAGAGTACTCGCTAGGCTGGGGCTGGGGCTAGGTTGGGGCATTGTGGCTGTAGGAATTTACATTGTTATCTTGCTACAAGAGATCTGCGCCGCCTCTGTGGCAGTCTTCTTCCAGGATCCGTCTGCCCCAGGTCCAGTGCCAAACTGTGGCATGGCATGGGCAGGCTGTTTAGCTGGGAACAGGGTTAGGAACAGGGACCCAGTGTGCTTGTTCCTAGCACCGCTTGAGTAAGCACTGACAATGGCTACTGTTTCCTGCCTGGGCCACATCCCAGGGCCCTTGAGGGTGGTCTCTGTGTAGCTAGACCAAATATTTTCCCAGGGCCAAGTCTGCCCAGATCTAGTACCTAATTGTGGTGTAGAGTGAGTAGGGCCTGGGTTTTTGCCCTACTCAGATTGGGGAGTGTGGCAAGGCAGCTGCCAGTGTAAAACTCTCTCTGCCCTGTTTGTTAGCAAGCCAGCCCCTGTGCATTCTTTGTGGGTAGAGTATAGGATTCTCCACCCTTCCATTTGTCCCAGTGGTTCTCCCAACAACCAAGGGGGCTTGCCTCCTTTGTATAGGACACCAGGACTGGGGTGCCCTGCTTCCAGGGTGAGGGTCCACCTGTGTGGACCTTCTTTTGATTTCTCTCAGAGTTGGAGGTCCCAACCTTATGCCTTTTTCCTGTCCTACCTGGTTACATGAATATCTTTCTTGCAGCTTTGGTTGTGTAGGAGTTCTTCTGCCAGTTTCTGGTTAGTTCTGTAAGAGACTTGTTTCATGTGAAGATGTATTTTTGATGTGTTTGTGGGGGAAGGTGAGCTCCATGTCTTCCTACTCCACTGTCTTGATCTGATTCTAATGCTTTCTTAACATGATAAATTGTATGTACCTTAATTCTAAAATCAGCATCTTACTTAAGGCAGAAACACCAAAGACACTTCCACTAAGTTCAGGAACAGGCAAAGAAGATCATTTTCCTTATTACATTTACACTGTCTAACACCAAAGGCATAAACCTTTGCAATAAGATAAGAGAAATCAATTAAAGGTATAAAAATTGAGAAAAAAAGTAGAACTAACTTTATTTTTAGATGGTATGATAGTATTCCTGAAAATCCCTAGATAATAAATAAAACCAACTTGTTTAGTAAAAGAATTAAATAAGATAATAGGATACAAAATTAGAAGGCAGATATAAGAAATCAGTGTAGAGATGGTAAGAATGAAACTGAAACATTAGCCTTTTTAGTCTCCAGCAAGCTGACATATACTTGGCATATTTGCTGCCACTTCTTAATAAATCTGCAGTTGTTTTCAGAAATCTCAAAATAGTCTTCCCTGTAACAATCACAAAGTGAAGGAAGTTAAACTTATTGAAGGAGAATGAAATTATTTGCTGTCTTAAAAATATATATAGTCATAAGTGAGAAGCTTGAGCAAATTATTTCTGAATTTTAGTTGTGATAGATAAATCAGAGTTTTAAATGTTAGAGCATCTAGTGGTACTGAAGTACCACGTATAAATGAAATTAATACCAAGCAACTCCAGTACATTATTGAGGTAGTCATAGTTTTACCTGTGGGTGCCAAACATAATTCTTTAAAAAAACAAGCAAAAGGGGGACACTCTCTGTCCCCCTTCTGATATCTATGTCAGAAACTTCCTCTGTTCCTTTTCTTACTTTGATAAAACTCTGCTACAGAAAAGGTTTTGAGAGATTGAGCCTGGTCCCTGGTCTCGAAGCTAAATCTTCTTTGGAGATCAAGACCGACATCGTTCACTGTAAGCTATCATCTTGGGGGCTCGTCCGGGCTGTTCAGGCCAAGATGGGAGCTATTCAATCCAGAGTCACACCCTTGGATTGTGTCCTGAAAAACTGGGATAAGTTTGACTCCCAGAGTTTAAAGAAGACATGCCTGACTTTCTTTTGCAAATCTGCACGGCCACAATATCCCCTGGAGTGTGGCAGACAATCGCCAGTTGAAGGATCTCAATTATTACTGTTTTACAGCTAGACTGGTTCTGCAGAAAACAAGAGAAATGGGTGGAAGTGACATACGTGTTGCTCTTTATCTCTCTATGAGACATGCCAGACTTATGTCCTAAGGGTACAGATTTGGGTGTAAAGCCTTCAGCTCCCTCCTGTCCTCTAATTCTGCCTCTGACTCTGTATCTGGGGCTCACAACTGAGCGAGCTGAGGGTCAAGGAATCCCTCCAGGAAGGGTTGCCTCAGTCTCTATAGAAGTACAAACAACCCCAGTTCCAATGCAACCTCAGACTACTTTGGTTTCAGCAGGAACTCAGTCAGTCAAAGTAGAGGAGGCATAGACAACCAAAACTAACGATGAGACAGAGGATGAGGATGAGAAAAAGCAGGTTTCTCTAATTTATCTTTGGGAACATATGCAAAGGGTAGCTAGAGGGGCTGAGGAACAACCACACAACTTCCTGCCTCTTCAGGGGGCGCCCACTGGGAAGAATAACCATCCATAAAAACCCGTAAGTCCTTTTCTTACCCAGAGGTACAACAGATAAAGGGAGATCTGGGAGACTATCTAGAGGATCCAGAAAAGTACACAGAAGCCTTTACAGGACTGACTTTACTTCATGAGCTTGTCTGAGAGATGTAATGCATGTCTTGAGACAAACGCTGACTCCTGATTTGAAAACTTGAGTTTTGGGGGAAGCAACTACATCTGAAAGAGGATAATGAAAAAGTTGATTTAAAACTCAACATTCAGAATACTAAGATCATGGCATCTGGTCCCATCGCTTCATGGCAAATCGATTGGGAAACAGTGGCAACAATGGCTGACTTTATTTTGGGAGGCTCCAAAATCACTGCAGATGGTGAGTGCAGCCATGAAATTAAAAGATGCTTACTCCTTGGAAGAAAAGTAACGACCAAGCTAGACAGCATATTAAAAAGCAGAGACATTACTTTGCCAACAAAGGTCCATCTAGTCAAAGCTATGGTTTTTCCAGTACTCACGTATGGATGTGAGAGTTGGACTATAAAGAAAGCTGAGCACCGAAGAACTGAAGCTTTTGAACTGCGGTGTTGGAAAAGACTCTTGAGTCCCTTGGACTGCAAGGAAGTCCAACCAGTCCATCGTAAAGGAAATCAGTCCTGAATATTCATTGGAAGGACTGATACTGAACCTGAAACTCCAATACTTTGGCCACCTGATGTGATGAACTGACTCATTTGAAAAGACCCTGATGCCAGGAAAGATTGAAGGCTGGAGGAGAAGGGATTGACAGAGGATGAGATGGTTGGATGGCATCACTGACTCAATGGACATGAGTTTCAGTAAACTCCGGGAGTTGGGGATGGACAGGGAGGCCTGGTGACCATGGGGTTTCAAAGAGTTGGACATGTCGAGTAACTGAACTGGACTGATGCTGTTTGAGGTCTTCCTGAAAACCTTCTGACTAATCCTGATAGCAAATGTATATTATGGAAGTGGGTCTGGTAGGATCTTTCTGTTGTTAAGTTCTAATCCTGTTGCCCTAAAATGTAAATTGTGGGAGTTAGTCTAGTAAAATTTTTACAACCTTGAAATAAAAAAAAACAAGCAAAAATCATGTTATCATGTAAATAAATTATCTTTCAATTAAAAAATAAAAAAAATTAAAAAAAATTTCCAGTTGCTTTAGCAACCATGTGCAAGTCCTTGTATTAAGTCATTTGTACTATTCTTTGTGAAGTATCAAAATGCTTAAAAACCATAGCCTGCCCAAGACTGACAGTAGGGCACTCACACTATTGCGATAATTTAGCCAGTCAAGTTTTAAAGAAGACATAAAAGATGTTAACCAACAAAATTGCTGTTGTTTGAAGGAATGACTTGTTTGTGCTCAAGAACTTCTGTCACTGTACTGAATGAGTTTTTCAGTGGTCACTCCTTTCCAACCATTTCCCCCAACCATCTTAAAACTGTTTTTTAATAATGAAATATTTGAAGAAATTATCTGGTGGTCCAATGGTTAGGACTCTTCACTTTCACTGCCAAGGGTACAGGTGTGATATCTGGTTGGGGAAATAAGATCCTTCAAACTGCAGGGCATGGCCAAAAGTTAAAAAAAAATAAAATTATAAAGAATGAAATGTTTGATAGATTTAATTTGGAAATTGCTATTTTAATTTTATAAGGACAATTAACTAAATTTGAAATTTTATATATACTTTCATCTAAAATGAAATGAAAATGAATTATAGAAGTATTATTGGTTTAAATGATAGTTATTATTAACATCCTTTAAAGAAGTATATACATTTTTTTCTGAAAAAGAATTGAAGGAAATAAGACCAAAGCCTGTTAGAAATATGAGCAAAAGACCAAAAAGACAACTCACAGAAATATTAAAATACTCTTAAACATATGAAAAGATGTTCAACTTTACTCATAATAACAGAAAATGCAAAGTAAACCTACTATGAGATACCATTTCTCACTCATCAAGCTAGTTAAAAACTAAAACTCATGAAACATTTCCATTGGCGAGGCTCTGGGGAAACAGATAGTCTTATACGCTGCTGATGGGAATGCAAATTGGCACAACCCTATGGAGGGGAATGTAGTGATATCTATCGAAACTGCATATGCGTTTATCTCCTGATTCATCTGTCCCACTTATAGAAGATATGTGTCTAACAATATGAAAATATGGACAAGTTTATTCATGCCACAATGCTTGACACTGCAAAATATTGGAAGCAACCTAAATGCATAGGACAGTGCCTGACACACAAATACTATGCAACTGTAAGCAAGAATGTAGATGAACAGATACAGAATAATTTCCAGAATGTACTGTTAAATGAAAAAAGAAACATGTAAAAGGATGTCTACAGTAATACTACCTTTTGTGTAAGAAAGAATGCAAATAAGAAAATATGCATGTTTCTGTTTATTTATGCAAAGAAGCATAGAATGGTGAGAGCAGAAATTAATGAGACTTGTGACTCACACTGGGTGGGAGGAATGGGGTGGAAAGAATGTGTGGATGGAATAAAGGTACAGAGAATGGGAAAGGGGAGAGATGCTTTGCTGAGTACACCTGTTGTTACATTTCTGAGTATTGGAATCATGCTAATGTTTTGCATACTAAAAACAAAAACAAATAAAACAAAAAAAAGAGGTGAAGCCTACAATGGAATACAAAGAAATAAATGAAACCAAGTGTGTTTAAAATGAAAAACAAAACCACACGGAAGAAGGAAAAAAAGAGCTAATTCAGATAGCTTTTGAACACAGAATTTTGTGTACACATTCTTCAGTCAAAGAAAAACAGAAATACGGAGTTCTGTTTAATACTGAGACCTTGTTTGTTTTTTGCTAATGGTATGGGCTAGAGATTTTGAAATTTCTTTTTCTGTGTATTCCAGGATTGAATACGTATACCAAGTTTCTTACTGTTGAAGAAGGAAGTTACAATTGTGAAAAGAGGAAAGGTTAGAATGAACCCTGTGCTATTGAATTAAAGTTGCAAGTGTTGAAATAAATTTAGTTTGGACATGTGTGTGTATGTGTACACGTATATACACATTTCCTAGCTTGGTCCACTAAGAGGGTCTAAAAACAGTAACATCTTTGTAACAATGAGCTCTTCTAGTGCCTAGATCTTGGTTTTTAAATCCACACTAAAACAAAACAAAAAATGCTTGTAGGCTCAACTTGGGAAAATACACATGAACCTGGACAATCTTATTGTGGCAGGAATTACGAAAGTACTTAAAGAAGGTTGGTGTATGTCAAAAGGACACAGGATGTAGATTAAAGTGGCTCCATCTGGCCAAAAATGGGACAATTCAAGCATCAGAATAAATGAAAGTATGGATTAGAATGCATTGAGTAAAATAAGAATCCAAGAGTTACTGTTTTACATAAATAAATAAACAAGGAAGAAGAAAAAACTATTTCTTACAGTAGAATGCCAATTAATAAATGTAGAAGGATGAGATAGTTAGGAATTTAATATCTGGCAACCATAATAATAACAATCGATTCAGGTAAGAATCCTCAAAAAACACTAAAACTAACAAGGGAAATTAGCATAGTCCCAGATATTCTCCCCACAAAGTACTGGTGGATTATGAAAGGAAAAATAGTAACTTTAGTCCTCAAGTATTTTGGAATTTTCCAGCTATACTTCTGTATTGATTTCTAATTTAAATCCATTGTTGTCTGAGAGCAGATATTGTATGATTTCTAGTCTCTGGCATTTGTTAAGGTATGTTATTTATGGTCCAGAGTGTGGTCTGACTTGTTCCATGTGAACTTAAGAAAAATGTGTTTTGTGTTATTGTTGGATGAAATAGCCTATAGATGTCAATTACATGCAGTTGATTGATGGAGCTATAGAGTTTACCTATGTCCTTACTGATATGTCTGCTGAATCTGTCCATTTCTAATAGGGAAGTATTGACGTCTCCAATGAGAAAAGTAGATTCATTTATTCCATGCGTTGTAGTTCTATCAGTTTTTGACTCATGTATTTTGATGCTCTGTTGTTAGGAGTATACACATGAAGGATTGTTATGACTTCATGGAGAATTGACCCTTTGATCATTATGTAATGCCTTTCTTTATGCCTGATAATTTTCTTGCTCCAAAGTCTGATATGTTGTAAATTAATGCAGCTACTTCAGCTTTTTTTTTATTTGTTTTGTTTTAACTTCTTTTTTTTTGTTTGGTTGTGCCACAAGGCCTGGGGGAACTTAATTCCCTGACCAGGGATTGAATCTGAGTTCTCTGCATTGGGAGAATGCAGTCTTAACCACTGGCCCACCAGAGGAATCCCTACTCCAACTTTCTTTTGATTAGTGTTAGCATGGTATATCTTCCTCTATACCTAGATGTAGAGTAGCTTTCTTAATCCCATCCAGTGGGGAGCATCAAGTGCGAGTATAGAACATAACTTCTAATCTCTTTCAAGTGTCTTCATGCTCCCCTCTTGCAAAAATGAAAGTATTATATACCAAGAAAAATTAAACTGAGTCTTTTGTAGAAACATATATTTGCATTCTTTTATCTATGTTGACAATCTCTGTCTCTTAATTGGTGTATTTAGACCATTGAAATTTAAAATGATTATTGATATAGTTAGATTAATTTCTACCATACTTGTGACTATTTTCTATTTGTTGTCCTTGTTCTTAGTTCCTATTTTTGAATTCCACTCTTTCTCTGCCTTTTCTGGTTTTTTGAGTGTTTACTATGATTTCGTTTTCTCTCCTTTCTTAGTATATCAATAAAATTATATTTTTTATTTTTGTATCTTTACAGTGAAGAGGTTTGTGGTGAAAGTTACTATCATTAGTTAAAAAAAAAAAAAGGACAACAGATATCATATGTCTTCTGATATGATGCACTGACCTAGAGAAGACAATGGCAACCCACTCCAGTATTCTTGCCTGGAAAATTCCACGAACAGAGGAACATAGGGGCTACAGTCTATGGGATTATAAAGAGTCGAACACGACTGAGCATCTAACACACATGATGCACTGAGATGGGCACATCATTGACCTGATTTTCCTGCCCCAAAGTGCTTAACCTTTATTAGTTAATTCCTGCACGTGTACTCAGTTGCAAAGTGTCTGATCCTCTACAGCTTCATAGACTGTAGCCCCTGGGGCTCCTCTGTCCATGGGATTTTCCAGGCAAGAATACTGGAGTGGATTGCCAATTTTCTCCCCCAGGGGATCTTCCTCACCTAGGGATCAAACGTGTTTCCTGCATTGGGAGGTAAATTCTTTACCACTTGAACCACCTAAGAAGCCCTAATTAGTCATAAGGACAACACAACAATCATACTCAAACCACTAAGATCTGGGTGTTGTTTGTTACTGCAGAACAGGGAGAAAATGCAGAGGATCAGCAGCTCAACCTGGTGGTCATTGGTTTGGTGATGTCATTGATGGGCCATTTGGGTAATATAGACAAAAGAACTATGCATGGGTATAGATAGCACTCTAAAAAGACTGGCAAATCCATATTCATATACATACAGCCTCAGATGGCACCAGCAAAGACAAGGAAAAGAAAGTCATGATGGACATTGACATTTTACAAAGTAGAAAACCAAATGATTACATTGTGGACACTCCAGGCCATAAGGATTTCACCCCAAATATAATTAGAGGGGTTGTCCAGGCTGAGGTAGCTGAGATGTGGATATAGGCAGGAAAGGACTTTGAATATGGATCATGACCTCCCAATTCAGCTCTTAAAGTAACATAGCTCCAACTGTTCCAAAAAATCTTTTCAAGCTTACTCCCCGCAAAGAGCTCAGATCCTCCTCTTCAGTAGTGAAACTCCTACCCCTAATGGATTTCCTGTGCTGTTACAGCGCTAAGCTGTAAGTGTGAAAGTGAAGTCGCTCAGTCGTGTCTGACTCTTTGCGACCCCATGGGCTGTAGCCTACCAGGCTCCTCCGTCCATGGGATTTTCCAGGCAAGAGTACTGGAGTGGGCTGCCATTGCCTTCTCCAAGCTGTAAGTGTAGCTGGCATTATTTAAAAATTAACGAGCGTCTTTAAAAACAAAATATTGATGATGCCTCAAAGGAAAAAAGAAATCTGTTTTGTTAACTAATAGCCAGATACATTGATACAGATATAGACTCTATACTTTTAAAAATTTTTAATTAGGATAAAACACAACATAAAGTTTACCATCTCATTATTTTTAAGTGTGCAATTCAGTAGTGTTAAGTATATTCATATTGTTGTGCAACCAATCTCAAAACTTGCAAAACCGAAACTCTATACTCATAAAGCAACTCCCTATTTCTTCTTCCCACCCAGCCCCTGAATAGAATTGTATTTTTTGTTTCTATGGTTTTGACTACTCTGTGAAGTGAAAGTCGTTCAGTTGTGTCCAACTCTTCACGACCCCATGGACTATATAGTCCATGGAATTCTCCAGGCCAGAATACTGGAGTGAGTAGCCTTTTCCTTCTTCAGGGGATCTTCCCAACCCAGGGATCGAATCCAGGTGTCCCTCATTGCAGGTGGATTCTTTAACATTAAGCTGAGCCACAAGGAAAGCCCAAGAATACTGAAGTGGGTCACCTATCCCTTCTCCAGTGGATCTTCCTGACCCAGGAATCGAACCAGGGTCTCCTGCATAGCAAGTGGATTCTTTACCAACTGAACTATGAAGGAAGCCTAAAATTTAATTTAATTTTAAAATTCAGTTTAATTTCCCCCCTTTATTGAGATATAATGGACATATAGCACTGAATAAGTTAAAGGTATACAGCATAGTGACTTCACATACATGTACTGTGAAATGATTACCACAGTAAGTTTAGTTAACTTTCACTGCCTCAGATAGTAAAACATTTTTCTTTTTCCCTTGAGAAGTTCTAGTCTCTTAGCAACCTCCTAATATGCCATACAGCAGCGTTAACTATAGTCACCATGCTGTCCACTACATGCCCAGTACTCATTTATCTTATGACTAGGATTTGTACCTTTTGACCACCTTCATTGAATTCCCCCACCCTTTTCCTTCCTTTTTAAAACTGAACAATAGTTCAGCTATATACCACATTTTATTTATCCCTTCACAGACTCAAAGCTTTTGAGATATACAAAGTCTTTCCAAGGGTAAAGAGATACAGGCTGTTTCAGTGGCTATGTAACAGCTGCTGGGTGTGGCTTCTGGATAAAAGAATGAGGGGTCAGGATCTCTGCCAACTCACCTAAACTGCCAGAAGGTTTCATCTCTGCTTTCAAAACTTCTGTTTACTTAAACTGAAGAAACAATGTGCAATTGAGATTTATTTTTAATGAGAGAGGGGAAAAGCTATGGTACTTGCTAGAAGTTATGAATAATTATTCTTTTAGGAAATTTAAAAGTGCTAACCAATAAAGAAAAGCTAAGATTACCCTTTATGCTGAAAGACTGGATTTTCCTGTGAAATTTTAGTAAGTGGAATTAAGTTGCTGAGATTTATAGAAATTCTGCCAAGTATGTATTAAAAGGTATTGAATCAAGGTGAAATAAGCTTTATATCCATCCAAACTGCAAACAGTTCCAGTTTTCTCTTTTGATTTGCAATTTTACTGCATACTTTTAAAGGGAACAGCTAAAGTGAATTTAATTGTCAAAGTACTAGAGTGTTGACCTGTACCCTTTTGTTCAGGTAACTGTGGGAGAAGACTGGCTGGAGGTTTCAGAAAACAGACTTTTGTGTTGAATGTAAAAGAGTCCCTCCTCTAACATGAACATTAAAAAAGAAAAAATTAATCTGAAATGTGTGGAAGCTGTTTCAACAGTAACCAAGACAGAATTTCAGATATGTAAATCCAACTAATAAATACCTTTAGTTTGAACATTCAAAATATCGATGTTTGATTCACCACATTCACAAATTATAAGAAAAATCATATGACAGTTTCAATAGACATAGAAAAAGCACTTGATAACATTTAATATCTATTCATGAAAACTCCTAACAAACTAAGAATAGAATGACATTTCCTTAGCCTGATAAACGCTGTTTACAAAAACCCTGTAGCAAGCAACAAAGCTTTCCTTTTGAGATTGGAACAAGACATGAATGCCTGCAATCATCGCTTCTATTCAGCACTGTCCTTGAGGTCATAGTCTGTGATGTATGAAAAGGGAAAAGTGAAAAGATAAAGAACTGGAAAGGAAGAAACAAAACTGGCGTTATTTGCAGACGCTATGATTTTAGGCATTTAAAAACCTTAAAAAATGTAAAGATTAAGTAAATATAACAGCTAGATATAAAACCAGCATTAACAAAATCAATTTTATTTCTGCATTCCTGTAAGAAAACAAAAATTGAAATAAAAAACTCACAATGGTATTAAAGAAGTCCTAGGAATATGTCTACCAAAATATGTACAAGACCTCTTCAGGGAAAATGGTAAAGCTCTAATGATAGACATTACAGAAGATCAAAATAGTTTATGTGCTGCCGAAGTGAGCACTACAGAAGATCTAGAGAGATAGAAAGACATGTTTATGGATTGGATGAGTAATGTATTTAGTCTCTTCAAATAGATTTATGGATTCAATGCAATCCCAGAGAAAATGCCAACATGACAAGCATATTGTAAAATATTTGTGGGAATGTCATTGGATAAGAATTACCAATGACTGGAACAATGAAGAAGAAGGAAGAGTGATCCATGGACTAAACAAAACCTGTGCACTACAGCATCCCTGTGTCTAGCACCTAAGTCCCTCTGCCATTATGCCCAAGAGAAAGACGGAAGGGGATGCTAGAGGAAATAAAGCCAAGGTAAAGGACAAACCACAGAGATCTACGAGGTTATCTGCTAAACCTGCTCCTCCAAAGTCAGAGACCAAGCCTAGAAATGCACTTGCAAAGAAGAGAGAGAAGGCACCCAAAGGGAAAAGGAGTGATGCTAGCAAGGATGGGAACAACCCTACAAAAAATGAAGCTGCCAAAACAGACAAGGCGCAGAAAGCTGAAGGTGCTGGAGATACCAAGTGAAGTTTCATGACTCCATCCTATTCCTGTTTCCACTCCCATTCTACCGCCACTCTTACCCCCATCTCTGTGCTCCTCTCCTCAGCCCCATTCCCCATCCCTGCAGGCCCTTCTTTCCATCTTTCTTCTCATTCTGATCCGTATCAAATCGCCAGATTCCATCCCACCCCCATCTCTATCTGGTCTCCATTCCATCAGCATCTTCATCTTTATTGTTATCTTCAGTTTCAATCATCTTTATCATCAGTTCCTGCTTCTTCCAGGGTTCATTTCTACCCTTTTCCACTACCCATTCTTGGTGATGGTGAATCTGTCTTCACTGCCATCTCCATCTTATCTCCAATGCACCCCATCCCTATTCTTTTTTAAAAAATAATTTATACATTTCTTTACTTATTTTTGATTGTGCTGGGTCTTCGTTGCTGCTCACGGGCTTTCTCTAGTTGCGGCGAGCAGGGGCAACTCCTCATTGCAGTACATTGTGGTGGCTTCTCTTGTTGTGGAGCCCAGGCACTAGGTGCATGGGCTCAGAGGTCATGGCACATAGGTTTAGTTCCACAGCATGAGTAGTATTCCCCAATCAGGGATCAAATCTGTGTCCCCTGCATTGGCAGGCAGATTCTTATCCACTGCATCACCAGGGAAGTCCATTGTCCCTATTCTTATACATTTCCTTTCCATCATCTCTTCCTCCAAGATGCAAATTGAGGAAGATTCATGAAGAAATCTAAAAGTTCGATGGAAGGTTGGGGACTATGAGAGTTGATGATCCCTCCATATAAAATTTCCTCCTCAGTTTCCAGGTGAGAAACTTCAAAAGAAATCACTCAAGTTAGATTTCAGATAGAACTTCTCCATTGTTCATGGTGTGTTTAGGGCAGGGCAGGAAGAAGGATAGGAATTTGGAGGGAGTAGAGGAGAGGTAAGGCATCCTCAAAGAGATGTGAAGACACAAAGAGACATGTCAGAGAACAAAAGAGGCAAAAGACAAAGATGTGTACGGAGTAAGAGATCTCAAGTGCAATTTAACCTGGACGTCTTTCCCATTCCCTTTCCCTCTCTCCCACAGGTCATGCTGTGATACAAGGAATACGAAGCAGAAAAAGTGGAAGTGTAAAGTTGCTCAGTCGTGTCCGACTTTTCCACCCCTTGGACTGTAGCCCGCCAGGCTCCTCTGTCCATGGGATTCTCCAGGCAAGAATACTGAAGTGGGTTGCCATTTCCTTCTTCAGGGGATCTTCCTGACCCAGGAATTGAACCCGGGTGTCCTGCTTTGCAGGCAGATTCTTTACCAACTGAGCTATGAGGGAAGCCTAGAACATTACTTTTGCTAACTCTGCTTCTTTGTTTTTCCTTTTGATTCTTTGTTTTGGTTTCTGGTCAAGTCTGTCTGTGATTTGTCTAACTTGTCTTTTGAGCTGTGCCCCTTTCCATAGCTGGTCCAGGAAGGGAGGCCACCAGACCTCTAGGCCAGGCTGAATTGCATTCCTGACAATCTGTTAATACTAGAAGTTAATCAGGAAATTCCCTGGCTATCCAATGGTTAGGACTCTGTTTCACTACCGAGGGCCCAGGTTCAATCCCTGGTGGGGGAACCGAGATCCTACAAGCCGTGGAGCAGCAAAATACAAACAAAAAACCAACAACAACAAAAGAATTTAATTGTGCCGGGGTGATGAGTTTCTCCCAGGGGTAGCAGCAAAGATCAGGAATCTAGTTTTATGATTGACATTTGGTAATCTTTGCCAGGAGATGATGAGGTCTCTCTGTTGGGTGAGATATGATAGAGATTGTTTGGTTCGTTAGTGCTTTTTGTTTGTCTGATTGTTTATTAGTGAGATAAGTCACTTTAAAATATTTTGTGCCTAATGGAAAGAAGAGTCCTTTGAGATCTGGACTGAGTTTTGCAATTCGATGTCTATTCGAAGGACTAGTTGGACTAGTTGTACTACTATTCTGCTAACGTTGTAAAACTGAAGCTGCAGGCAAGAGACGCCCGGCTCCCGGCGGAACCGACCACGTGCAGAATCGTGGCTGAGAGGAGCTGCCCCGCACCCAGGGTTGGGGCGGTGGCCAAGAGGAGCTGTACCACGTCCAGGAGGCGGTGGCTGCTTGGGCACCGGAGGGCCGAGAGGAGCTGATCCACATTCAAAGCAGGAGGGGCGGCCTTGAGGAGATACCCCTCGTCCGAGGTAAGGTACAGCGGCTGCGCCTTGCTGGAGCAGCTGGGAAGAGGTACTCCACGACCAAGTGGAATATAAGAATCCAGTGTTCTGGGGAGGAAGGAACAAGATGGCGGAGGGATAAGACGGCGAGACCACTTTCTTCCCCACAAATTCATCAAAAGAACATTTGAACGCGGAGTAAAGTCCACAAAACAACTTCTGAATACTGGCAGAGGACATCAGGCTCCCAGAAAAGCAGCCATTGTCTTCTAAAGGAAAGAGAAGAAATCAAGCTCCACCCACCAGAACACTGACACATGCCTCCCTAACCAGGGAACCCGGACAAGTCACCCGTCCAACCCCACACACAGTGAAGAAACTACATAATAAAGAGAACTCCACAAACTGCAAGAAGAGGGAAAGGCCACCCCAAGCAAAGCAATATAAGCAAGATGAAGAGGCAGAGAAATACCCAGCAAGTAAAGGAACAAGATAATTGCCCACCAACACAAACAAAAGAAGAAGATATAGGGAATCTACCTGATAAAGAATTTCAAATTTTGATGGTGAAAATGATTCAAAATCTTGAAAGCAAAATGGAGTTACAGATAAATAACCTGGAGAAAAGGATTGAGAAGATGGAAGAAAGATTTAATAAGGACTTAGAAGAAATAAAAAAGAGTCAATATACAATGAATAATGCAATAGATGAGATCAGAAACACTCTGGAGGGAACAAACAATAGAATAACAGAGGCAGAAGACAGGATTAGCGAACTAGAAGATAAAATTGTAGAAATAAATGAAACAGAGAGGAAAAAAGAAAAACGAATTAAAAGAAATGAGGACAATATTAGAGACCTCTGGGACAATGTTAAACACTCCAACATTCGAATCATAGGAGTCCCAGAAGAAGAAGACAAAAAGAAAGACCATGAGAGAATACTTGAGGAGATAATAGTTGAAAACTTCCCTAAAATAGGGAAAGAAATAATCACCCAAGTCCAAGAAACCCAGAGAGTCCCCAACAGGATAAACCCAAGGCGAAATACTCCAAGACACATATTAATCAAATTAACAAAGATCAAACACAAAGAACAAATATTAAAAGCAGCAAGGGAAAAGCAGCAAATAACACATAAGGGGATTCCCATAAGGATAACAGCTGATCTTTCAACAGAAACTCTTCAGGCCAGAAGGGAGTGGCAAGACATACTTAAAGTGATGAAAGAAAATACCCTACAGCCCAGATTACTATACCCAGCAAGGATCTCATTCAAATATGAAGGAGAAATCAAAAGCTTTAGAGACAAGCAAAAGCTGAGGGAATTCAGCATCACCAAACCAGCTCTCCAACAAATGCTAAAGGATCTTCTCTAGACAGGATACACAGAAAGAGTGTATAAACTTGAACCCAAAGTAATAAAGAAAATGGCTACGGGATCGTACTTATCAATAATTACCTTAAACGTAAATGGGTTGAAATTTTCAAAAAGGCTAGGAAACAATTCTCATAGCCATCAATAGTTCAGTGTTGAGTTCATGAATAGTTTTTAAAGTTTGGGACAAACTGTAGTATTTGCTATTTGAAGTACTATTTGTAATTGGCATATTACGATGTAACATTGGTCTTCATTTCCAACTTAAAACGCCTAAAAATGCCTAACAGGTTTTTAGATTTGTGAATTTTAGTTGAAATGTATTTTACGATTTACTAAACCTGCAGAAATATTGAAATATTTCAGAGAACTTATTCACTGTACATTTAATTTATTTTATTTATAAAAGTTATGAACTGTAGAAAGTTTTACTTGTTGGGTCAAATGCTTGTTGCTTCAAATGCTTGTTGCATTTGAAGTGCTAGTTACAAGAAAATCAAATACCTTCAATGTATAAATGCTATTAAGTTTTTAAAGGACTCTGGAGTATAAGTAAGTTTGTTTAAAGAAATTTAGTCTATTCAACCTGAATCAGCTCTGTCAAACATTAATTAAAAGCCTCATTTTAAATAAATAAATAAATAAATAATGGTGGTGGGAGGGAGGGTTGGGAAGCTGGCTGGAGGTGGAGGTGGTGAAGTTTATAAATCTAATTAAAAATGAAGTTGCATTTCCATTTTCCAAATCCACCCATCCACCAGCGTACTGTGTCACTAGACATTATGTACGATTTTACTTTGCGACAGAAACCATTACATTTAAAAATTCATTACAGCAAGGTGAGTTAGACACATGATGGATGCAGCTTTAATTCTGCCATATATTATTACAGTTAAAATGTAAATGATGAAAAATATTTTGTGCTTATCAGCATTTATGTGGAAATGTGTTTTACAGTGATATATGATGTTATATTTCTATTATTGTGATGAAAAAAAAAAAGCAATACAAAAAGACGAAGTGTTTATTAAAACATGAAAAAAAAAAAGAAAAAAAAAAAAACTGAAGCTGCAAATTGTAAAATGAAAGACAGCCTGTAGGCCTATAAATGAGAAAAGCCTTTTTGTTTAGTTTTTAGAGGTTTTTTTTCTTTTTATTATTATTTTTTTTACTTCTTTGAGAAAAGCCTGAAATCTCATTATTCCAGCTTGGAATATTTTCCTACCTCCTAAAGGTGTTAACAAATTAGATTATAAAAACTTTCAAATTAAAGGAGATTTATTCTGATTGGTTTATAGGGACTAACAAGAGCTTACATAAATCCAATATTGCCCAAATTCCCAGAACACAAGGAAACTAAGCTTCTAATACTTTAAAAGGGTTAAAGAAAACAAAACAAAAACACTTCCTCATAGAAATGACTGACTCAGAGGCAATTTTATACAAAATCCAAGTTCATGTAATCAAGTAAGCTTTGATCCTTGGACAAGTCAGACTGATCTGAAATTTTTGTCTAAAATACAAACATGTTGTTTTCCAGATTTTCCCATGTAGAGTATAACACAAACACATATTTTAGTTTATTTGATATTTTCAGTTTGCTTTTGTTTTCTTATAAAAAGAAAAGTTGACACAAACATTCTAATACACAATATAGTTCTCTAACACTATTGCTCCTGGTATAGTTTCAATCACCTTTGTTATAACTTTTACCGAAGTGACTAGGTTCTGCTTCAGAGAGTGAGAACATTAAGAACTGTCCATCACGAACAAATATTTTATCAAAACTTACAGGTTCCTGGACCCGATGGTGTGTGTGTGTGTGTGTGTTGGGGTGTGTGTGTGTGTGTTGGTGTGTGTGTAGATGTCCCCACAATAACGAGTAATGCTGGGCGTCCCATAATTCAGCTCAATTCTGACACTATGTACTCGGAGACAGCATGGGATCCCACAGATAAAAGGTTTAGACCTACAACCTCCCCCACCCCACCCTTCTCTAAAGGCTGTTATCTGTGCTTCTGACTAACTGGCTACATTTTGGAGGTTCTTACAATCCACTCTTTCCTTGAGTTTGATTAATTTGCTAGAGAGGCTCACAGAATTGAGAGAGACATTTTACTCACTAGATTTCTGGTTTATTACAAAAGGCTATAACTCAGGGACAGCCAGATGGAACAGACACATAGGGTAACCCATGGGGTACGGGCTTGGAACTGCCATTTCCTCACCAGGTGCTCTACTTTCCCGGAAACTCCGTGGGGCCTAGAAGCTCTGAACTCAAAATCCTGTTGGGTTTTTATGGACACTTTACTACATAGGCATTCCATAGTGCCACCATTCCCAGGTGGCACTAATGGTAAAGAACCCGTTTGCCAATGCAGGAGACATAAGAGATTCAGGTTCGATCTCTGGGTCGGGAAGATCCCTTGGAGGAGGAAATGGCAACCCACTCTCGTATTCTGGCCTGGAGAATCCCATGGACAGAGGAGCCTGGTGAGCTACAGTGCACATGGTCACAAAGGATTGGACGTGACTGAAGCAACTTAGCATGCGTGATTGATTACATCATTGGTCATTGCCAATCAATTCAACCTCCAGCTCTTCACCCTCTCCCAGAAATCAGATTGGGATTGAAAGTTCCCAACCTTCCAATCACACGGTTGGTTTCTCTGGTGACCAGCTCCCATCTTTAGGTGATCAAAGACAGTCCAAACGTCACTTCACTGACATAACGAAAAACATTTATTACTCTCAGTCACTTAGGAAATTCCAAGGGAGCATCACCAACTCAATGCACATGAATTTGAGCAAACTGGGAGACTGGAGGACAGAGGAGCCTGGCATACTGCATTCCACAGGGTCACAAAGTCAGATACAACTTAGTGACTAAACAACAACAAACACTACAGAACTTAATTACTGTTGCTATCAAAAAATTTGTCAGAATTATACTTCGGTTTAATTAAACACATTAAATTTTATGTTTGTCTTAATCTTTCTTTATTCAAAACAGTTTTGTTGATACCATACAACTAACACATTTAATGTGTATGATTTAATGGTTTATGGTTTTGGTATATTGCAATATTAATTTTTTTAATTGCAGTAAAAGAATACAAAAATGCTAATTTGAAAAGATACATGCACTCCTGTGTTCATTGCAACATTATTTACAAAAACCAAGACCTGAAAACCATCTAAGTGTCCATCAACAGATGAATGAATAAAAAGATGCAGTAACTATCTACAATAGAATATTAGTCATAAAAAGATGAAATTTTGCCATTTGTGACAACATGGATAGAACTTAAGGTATTATTCTAAATGAAATAAGCCAGATAGAGAATGACAAATACCATTAGACTGCACTCATTTGTGGAATACAAAAAGCAAACATGCTCCAAATAAATGAATAGACCAAACCAAGCAAAAACAAACACGCTGATACAGAGAACAGAAGAGTGATTTCCACAGGGAGTAGGGGTAGGGACAGGAGGGAGGGAGAAATGGGTAAAGGGGATCAACTCTGTGGTGATTGATGAAAACTAAATTTTTGGTGGTGAGTATAATGTAGTGTATATAGAAGTAGAAGTATAGTATTGTACACATGAAGCTTGTATGATATAAACCAGTTACCTCAATAAAAAATAAAATTTTAAAAATTTCCTTGATTGATTTGAAAAAAATTACATATGTAACTATGTAACATAAAAATTGCCATTTTAGCCATTTTAAAATGTGCAATTCAGTGGCATTAATTGCATTTACAGTGTTGTTTGATCATCAGCATTAATTATTTCCAAAATTTTTCATGACCCCAAACAGAATCTTTATAATCACTAAACAGGAACTCCCCCATCCAACCCATGTGCCAGCTCAGGTAAACTCTAGTCTACTTTCTGTCTGTTTGAAATTGCCTATTCTAGATATTTCATATAAGTAGCATCATGCAATACTTGTCCTTTTGTGCCCTGGTTCTTCTGTTTATAATGTCTTCAAGGTTTATTCATGTTGTAGCATGTGTAAGGATTTCATTTTTTATGACTGAATAATATTCCATTGTTTGATTGATCTCATTGGTTATCCATTTATCCGTTGATGGACACTTGGGTTGTTTCATCTTTGGGCTATTGTGAATATTGCTGCTGTGAACATTGGTGTACAAATCCTGTTTTTCTTCATCTTAAACATTATATGAAAGTGATATCAGCATGAGTTCAATAATGAAGATCCGTCCTTCTTTATACCAGTACAAAATTGGAAAAATCTATTGTGCAGTCACACCCATTCCTGGAATATCATCTTCAAGAATATATCTCATTCAATCCTACAAACCCGATTAAGGAGCAAGGGTTTCAATTCACACGTGGAATCAAATCCCACAAAGTCCTCCCAGGAACCTGCAGGAAATTGCATCTTATATGTTCTATTGTTTATAGCACTGCAGCCCTTCAGATAGGAAGGAAGGCCCTTCCTGGTAAGCCAAACCTCAGCTGATTTGGGGAATCTTAAGGAGAAAGGACTCACTGTCTTTATAGTACTATAGGCAAAACATGATGGAAATAATTTTGGGGGGGGTGGTTTCCTAGCCATAAGATTGAAGGGCAAATAATAAAAGTCTTTAAAAGTTTAATCCTAGATTCCTTTTGAAATCTCTGGACAAAGGTTACATCTCTGGCTTTAGTACCTGCTCATCACCATGTCACTCGAGCTCTGCTGACCAGGCTATGTGAAGACTTACTGCTTTATGTACATGAATCAGGCCAAACAACGTGAGGCCAGGCTTACTTTGTGATCAAGAATAAACTTCAGTAGAATATTTATGATCATAACAGGGGACTATTAAGAAAAATTGTATAAAACTGGTAATAAGGCAAAAGGATCGCTACATGTTCCTTCTTTAGAAGTTTTAAAAAACTTATTTTGAAATAACTTTCAATTTTCAGAACAGTTTCAATGATAGTACAGAGTGTTCCCATATATACCTGTCACTCAGAATCTCACATCTTATGTAACCATGCGCTTTACTTTTTTTAGTTTTTGAAAGTTAATACTTTATTCATTAAAGATATAATGTCAAAAAGCCCAGTTCTTCCTTAAACTTTTATTTCATATGTTGATTATTTGATTCTTCAAAGAAATAATTCCTATTAGTTTATATTCATATGTTCAACATATATTCAGCATGTTTATATTCAGTTGTGTTCAACTCTTTGGGACCCCATGGACTGCAGCACACCAGGCTTCCCTGTCTTCAGGGACCCTGCAGCTCCAGGCTTCACCATGTCCTGGAGCTTGTCAAACTCATGCCCACTGAGTCAGTGATGCCATTCAACCATCTCATCCTCTGCCACCCTCTTCTCCATTTGCCTTCAATCTTTCCCACCACCAGGTCTTTTCTAATGAGTCAGCTCTTTGCATCAGGTGGCCAAAGTATTGGAGTTTCAGCTTCAGCATCAGTCCTTCCAATGAATCTTCAGGACTGATTTCCTTTAGGATGGACTGGCTGAATCTCCTTGCAGTCCAAGGGACTCTCAAGGGTCTTCTCCAACACCTCAGTTCAAAAGTACCAATTCTTTGGCACTCGGCTTTCTTTATAGTCCAACTCTCACATCCATACATGACTACTGGAAAAACCATAGCCTTGACTAGACGGACCTTTGTTGGCAAAGTGATGTCTCTCCTTTTTAATACACTGTCTAGGTTCGTCATAGTTTTTCTTCCAAGGAGCAAGCATCTTTTAATTTCATGGCTGCAGTCACCATCTACAGTGATTTTGGAGCCCCCAAAATAAAGTCAGGCACTGTTTCCATTGTTTTCCCATCTATTTGCAATGAAGTGATGGGACCACATGCCATGATCTTCATTTTTTGAATGTTGAGCTTTAAGCCAGCTTTTTCACTCTCCTCTTTCACCTTCATCAAGAAGCTCTTTAGTTCTTCTTGGCTTTCTGTGATAAGGGTGGTGTCATCTGCATATCTGAGGTTATTGATATTTCTCCCTGCAATCTTGTGCTTTATCCAGCCCAGCATTTTGCATGATGCACTCTGTATATAAGTTAAATAAACAGGGTGACATATACAGCCTTGACCTACTCCTTTCCCAATTTGGAACCAGTCCGTTGTTCCATGTCTGGTTCTCACTGTTGCTTCTTGGCCAGCATATGATTTCACAGGTGGCAGGTAAGGTAGTCTGGTATTCCCATCTCTTGAAGAATTTTCCACAATTTGTGGTGCTCTACACAAAAGCTTTGGCATAGTCAATGAAGCAGAAGTAGATGCTTTTCTGGAATTATCTTGCTTTTTCAATGATCCAACAGATGCTGGCAATTTGATCTCTGGTTCTTCTGCCTTTTCTAAATCCAGCTTGAATATCTGGAAATTCTCGGTTCATGTACTGCTGAAGCCTAGCTTGGAGAATTTTGAGCATTACTTTGCTTGCGTGTAAGATGAATGCAATGTGCAGTACTTTGAATGTTCTTTGGCATTGCCCTTCTTGGGATTGAAATAAAAACTGCCCTTTTCCAGTCCTGTGGCCACTGCTGAGTTTTCCAAATTTGCTGGCATATTGAGTGCAGCACTTTCACAGCATCATCTTTTAGGATTTGAAATAGGAATTCCATCACCTCCATTAGCTTTATTTGTAGTGATGCTTCCTAAGGCCCACTTGACTTCACTTTCCAAGATGTCTGGCTCTAGGTGAGTGATCACACCATCGTGATTATCTGGGTTGTGAAGATCTTTTTTTATATAGTTCTTCTAGTATTCTTGCTACTTCTTCTTAATATCTTCTGCTTCCGTTAGGTCCATATCTTTTCTCTCCTTTATTGTGCCCATGTTTGCATGAAATATTCCCTTGGTATCTCTAATTTTCTTGAAAAGATCTCTAATCTTTCCCATTCTATTGTTTTCCTCTGTTTCTTTGCACTGATCACTGAGGAAGGCTTTCTTATCTCTCCTTGCTATTCTTTGGAACTCTGCATTTAGATGGGTATATCTTTCCTTTTCTCCTTTGTCTTTCACTTCTCTTCTTTTCTCAGCTATTTGTAAGACCTCCTCAGACAGTCATTTTGCCTTTTTGCATTTCTTTTGCTTGGGGATGGTTTTGATCACCACTTCCTGTACAATGTCATGAACCTCTGTCCATAGTTCTTCAGGCTCTCCGTTTATAGGATCTAATCCCTTGAATCTATTTGTCATTTCCACTGTATAATCATAAGGGAATTGATTTAGGTCATAGCTGAATGGTCTAGTGCTTTTCCCTACTTTCTTCAATTTAAATCTGAATTTTGCAATAAGGAGCTGATGATCTGAGCCACAGTCAGCTCCCGGTCTTATTTTTGGTGACTGTATGGAGCTTCTCCATTTTCAACCGCAAAGAATATAATCAGTCTGCTTTTGGCATTGATCATCTGGCGATGTCCATGTGCAGAGCTGTCTCTTGTGTTGTTGGAAGAGAGTATTTGCTATGACCGGTGTGTTCTCTTGGCAAACCTCTCTTAGCTGCTGCCCTGCTTCATTCTGTACTCCAAGGCCAAACCTGCCTGTTACTCCAGGTATCTCTTGACTTCCTACTCTTGTATTCTAGGCCCCTATGATGAAAGGGACATCTCTTTTTGGTGTTAGTTCTACATCTTGTAGGTCTTCATAGAACCATTCAACTTCTTCAGCATTAGTGACTGGGCATAGACTTGGATTACTGTGATATTGAATGGTTTGACTTGGAAATGAACCGAGACCGTTCTGTCGTTTTTGAGATTGCACCCAAGTACTGCATCTCAGACTCTTGTTGACTGTGAGGGCTATTCCATTTCTTCTAAGGGATTCTCACCCACAGTAGTAGATAAATAGTCATCTGAATTAAATTTGCCCATTCTGGTCCATTTTAGTTTGCTGATTCCTAAAATGTTGATGTTCACTCTTGCCATTTCCTGTTTGATCACTTCCAATTTACCTTCATTCATGGACCTAACATTCCAGGTTCCAATGAAATATTGTTCTTTACAGCATCAGACTTTACTCTCACCACTAGACACATCCACAACTGGGCGTTGTTTCTGCTTTGGTTCAGCCTCTTCTTTCCTTCTGGAGCTATTTCTCCGTTCTTCTCCAGTAGTGTATTGGGCACCTACTGACCTGGGCAGTTCATCTTTTTGCCTTTTCCTACTGTTCATGGGATTCTCAAGCCAAGAATGTTGAAGTGGTTTGCCATTCTCTTCTCCAGCGGACCAGGTTTTGTCAGAACTCTCCACCGTGATCCATCTGTATTGGGTGACCCTACACAGCATGGCTCCTAGTTTCACTGAGTTGGACACAGTTGTGATCCACGTAATCAGTTTGGTTAGTCTTCTGTGATTGTGCTTTTCATTCTGTCTGCTCTCTGATGGATGAGGATAAGAGGCTTGTGGAAGCTTCCTGATGAGAGGGACTGGCTGTGGGTAAAACTGGTGGGCAAGGCCATGCTCAGTAAATCTTTAATCCAATTTTCTGCTGATGGCTGGGGCTGTGTTCTCTCCCTGTAGTTTGGCCTGAGGCCAAAACTTTAATACAAATTTTCATACAAATTCATACAATTCTAATATTTCATATTAATCTATTTTTATATCCAGAAAGTGTTGTTAATCATTTAAAGGTAGCTTTTACAATTCTTTCACATTTCCTTAAATTTTACTTGCATGTATAAAATAACACTTTCAGTTATCTCTCCTTGATTGTTTTTTTTCTAAGGGTTTATCAATGTTATTAATCATTGCAAAACATTAATTTGACCTTGTTGCTTTTCTTTATTTTATGCTTGTTTTCTGTTTCACTATTTCTGCCTTTATCATTTCTGCCTTTATTATTCTTTATGCCTTTATCATTATTTCTTTTCTTTTTTCATTTACCCCAAGTTAAAATGTAATTGACATATAACATTGCTTAAGTTTAAGGTGTGCATAACCCAGTGCTTTGGTGCATATTGTGGAATATTATGAAATGATTACCACAATAAGATATGTTAACATCTCCATCACCTCACATATTTGCTTCTGTGTGTGTCTGTATACAGTGAAAACAATACTGTTAAGTGTATTTACTACACTGTACGTTGGATCCCCAGAACTTTTACATCTTATAACTGAGACTTTGTACCTTTTGACCAACTTCTCTCCATTTCTCCCCACATTAGCTCTTGGAAACCTGTTGTTGTTGTTCAATTGCTAAGTTGTGTCCGACTCTGCAACCTCATGGACTGTAGCCCTCCGGGTTCCTCTGTCCTCCGCTATCTCCCGGAGTTTGCTCAAATTCTTGTCCATTGAGATGGTGATGCTATCTAGCCATCTTATCCTCTGCTGCCTCTTTCTCCTTTTGCCTTCAACTACCATTCTATTTGTTTCTATGAATTCAGCTTTTTTAGATTTCACACATAAGTGAGATCATATAGTATTTGTCTTTCTCTGTCTGATTTATTTCACTTAGTATAAATACCCTCAAGGTTCTTCCATGTTGTTGCCAGTGGCAGGATTTCCTTAGTTTTTATGGTTTCCATAAAGCGGCTTCCATGTCTTGGTTGTTGTAAATAATGTTGAGATGAACGTGGGAATGCAGCTATCACTTTAAGAAACTGACTTCGTTTCCTACAGATATATGCCCAGGAAAGGACCTTTTGGTAATAGGGTAGCTCTATTTTTCATTTCTTTTGAGGAACTTCCATACTGTTTTCCATAATAGGCTGTACCAACTTACATTCTCTCCAACAGTGCATAAGGGTTCCCTTGTCTCCACATTCTCAACACCCTTTATCTCTTGTCTTGATGGTGGTAGCCATTCTAACAGGTGTGAAGCGATGTCTCATTGGGGTTTTGATTTTCATTTCCCTGATGATTAGTGATGTGAAGCATCTTTTCATATACCTGTTACCTTTTTGTACGTGTTCTTTGGAAAAATGTCTATTTGAGTCCTCCATTTTTTTTCAATTGGGTTATTTGGGTTTTTTGCTGTTGAGTTGTATGAATTCTTTATATTTGGATATTAATCCTTTATCAATCATAGATAGTTTACATGTATTTTCTCCTATTTCATAGGTTGCCTTTTCATTTTGTAGAAGCTTTTCAGTTTAAAAAAAATGCCAACAGCTTATTTTTGCTTTTGTTGTCATATTTAAAAAAATGTTACATAGACTAATGGCAAGGAGTTTTCCCCTATCTATTCTTCTAGGTGTTTGACAACTTTAGGTCTTACATTTAAGTCTTTTTTTTTAATAAAGTTTTTTATTTTATTTATTTTTGGCTGCACTGGATCTTCGTTGCTGTGTGTGCCTTTCTCTAGTTGTGATGAGAGGGGGCTACTCTCTAGCTGCCTGTGTGGGGTTCTCATTGCAGTGGCTTCTCTTCTTATAGAGCACGGGCTCGAGAGTGCAAGCCTGGTAGTGGAGCATTGGCTTAGTTGCCCTGAGGCATGTGCGATCTTCCTGGACCAGGAATTGAACCCGTGTCTCCTGCATTGACAAGCAGATTCTTAACCACTGGCTCACCAGGGAATTCCTTACACTTAAGTCTTGAATTCACTTTAAGCCAATTTTTGTGAGTGGTGTAAGAGAGGGGTCCAGTTTCACTCTTTTACATGTAGATACCCTGTTTTCATAACACTCTGTTAATAAGACTCCCCCTTCACTATTGTGTGTTCTTGTTGCCCTTGTCAAAGATCAATCGACCTATACGTGTAGGTTTATTTCTGGGCTCTTAGTTCTATTTGTCTATGTGTCTATTTTTATGCTAGTGCCATACTATCCTGATAATATAGTTTTGTAATATAGTTTGAAATTGCAAAGTATTTTGCCTCCAACTTTGTTCTTCTTTCTCAGGACTGCTTGTTTATTTGGGGGTCTTTTGTGGTTCCATATGAATTTTAGGATTTTTTTTTATTTCTGTGAAAAATGCCATTGGAATTTTAGTAGGGATTGCATTGACTTTATAGATGCTTTAGATAGTATGAACATTTTAACAATATTAATTTTTCCAATCTATGAACATGAGATATTGTTCTCTTTATTTCTGTCTTCAATTTCTTCCATCAATGTCTTATAGTTTTCATTATCCAAGTTTTTTGCCTCCTTAATTAAATTTATTATTTTATTGTTTTTGGTGCTATTGTACATGGGGTTGTTTTCTTAATTTCTCTTTCTGATAATTTGCTGTTAGTGTATGGAAACTCAACTGATTTTTGTATGTCAAGTTTGTATTCCGTAACATTACTGAATTCTTTTATCCTAACAGATTTTTGGTGGCATTGCTTTTGATTTCTTCCTTGACTCATTGATTGTTCAGAAGTGTGTTGTTTAATTTCCATATAGTTGTGAAATCTTCAGTCTTCCTCCTGTTACTGACTCCTAGTTTATACTATTATGGTTGGAAAAGATACTTGGTATGATCTCAGTCTATTTAACTTTGCTAAGACCTGTTTGTGACTTGATATATGATCTATTCTGGAGGAGGTTCAGTGTGTGCTTGAGAAGAATGTGTATTCTATTTTGTTGCATAGAATGTAATATATCAGTTCTTTTTGTTCAAAAGTGTGGTTCAAGTCCAATGTTTCCCTGTTGATTTTCAGTCTGGTGATTTATCCATTCTTGAAAATGGGGAATTGCCTCCTACTATTGTTGTATTGTTGCATATTATTACCTTTATTAAATTAAATATCTGTTAATATTTGCCTAATATATTTAGGTGCTCTTATTGGGTGCGTTTGTTTACAGGTGTTTTACCCTCTTGCTTAACTGATCCTTTTGTCATTATATAGTGACCTCTTTGTCTCATAACATTTTTTCAGTTCAGTTCAGTTCAGTCACTCAGTCGTGTCTGACTCTTTGCGACTCCATGAACCGCAGCACGCCAGGCCTCCCTGTCCATCACCAACTCCTGGAGTCCACCCAAACCCATGCCCATCAAGTCAATGATGCTGTCCAACCATCTCATCCTCTGTCATCCCCTTCTCCTCCTGCCCTCAATCTTTCCCAGCATCAGGGTCTTTTCAAATGAGTCAGCTTTCACATCAGGTGGCCAAAGTATTGGAGCTTCAGCTTCAGTATCAGTCCTTCCAATGAACATCCAGGACTCCTTTAGAATGGACTGGTTGGATTTCCTTGCAGTCCAAGGGACTCTCAAGAGTCTTCTCCAACACCACAGTTCCAAAGCATCAATTCTTCGTGCTCAGCTTTCTTTATAGTCCAACTCTAACATCCATACATGATCACTGGAAAAACCATAGCCTTGACTAGACGGACCTTGGTTGGCAAAGTAATGTCTCTGCTTTTTAATATGCTATCTAGGTTGGTCATAACTTTCCTTCCAAGGAGTAAGCGTCTTTTAATTTCATTGCTGCAATCACCATCTGCGGTGATTTTGGCGCCCAGAAAAATAAAGTTAGTCACTGTTTCCACTGTTTCCCCATCTATCTGCCATGAAGTCATGGGACCAGATGCCATGATCTTTAACATTTTTCACTTAGTCTATTTTTCTGATACAGTTTAGCTCACCTGCTCTCCTTCTGGTTTCCATTTGTATGGGATGTATTTTTTCATCTTTTTACTTTCAGCCTATGTGTGTCTGTAAAGCTTGAAGTACTTTACAGCTTTTAGGCAGCTGGGTCTTGTTTTTTATCTATCTAGCCACTCTGTCTTTTGCTTGGAGAATTGAATACACTTACATTCAAGGTATTTATTGATAGATAAAGACTTACTATTGCCATCTTGTTAATTGTTTTCTGGATGTTTTACAGTTCCATTTTTCCTTTTTTCCTGTTGTCTTCCTTTGTGGTTTGATAATCTTCCATAGTGGTATGCCTCAATTCCTTTCTTTTTATCTATTAGGGGTTTTTATTTTGTGATTACCATGAGGCTTACATAAAACAACATATAGTTATTAATATAGCAATTTTATTAAAGTTGACAACTGATCACATACAAAACCTCTACTTTTTTATTGCTCCCCCATTTTATGATTTTAATGTCACAATTTACATCTTTTTATACTGTATATTTGTTAAAACTATTATAACTATAGTTATATGTAACACTTCTGTCCTTTAAGCTTTATACTAGAGTTAAATGGATAACACTTTACCATATCACAGTAGTACAGCATTCTGGATTTGACTATGTACTTACCTTTATCAGTGAGCTTTATACTTTTCAGCGTTTTCATGTTACTGATTACTGTCCTTTCATTCCAGGTTGAAGAATTCCCAGTTCTTAGAACAAGTAGGTCTATAGGTGTGAACTAGCTTTTGTTTGTCTGGGAAAGTCTTTATCTCCCTTTCATTTCTAAAGGACAAGTTTGCCCACTAAAGTATTCTTAGCTGAGCAGTTTTTTATTATTATTGTTCTTAGGTGGAAAGTTTTTTTCCTTTTAGCACTTTGTACATATCACTCTATGCTCTTCTTTTTCGCAAGGTTTCTGCTGAGAACTTCACTGATAGCCTTATAGGGGTTCACTTGCATGAGATGAGTTAAATAATTTTTTTCTGCTTTCAAAATTATTTCTTTGTTTTTGTTTTTTGACAGTTTTATTATAATGTGCCTCAGTGAGGGCTTCTCTGAGTTGAATCTATATGGGGACCTATGAGCTTCATGTATCTAGATGTCCATATCTCCTTCCAGATTTGGGAATTTTTCAGCTCCTATTTCTTTAAATAAGCGTTCAGCCCTTTTCTCATTCTCTTTTCTTTCTGGGACTCTCATAATGCAAATATAGTAAGTCTCCTACATATGAATGAGTTCCTCTCTGAGAGCATGTTCATAAGTTCAATTGACTTATAAGTCCAACAAAGTTAGCCTAGGTATCCAGCTAACACAATTGACATATAGTACCTCATGAGACGAGTTGACTCACTGGAAAAGAGTCTGATGCTGGGAAAGGTTGGGGGCGGGAGGAGAAGGAGACGACAGAGAATGAGATGGCTGGATGGCATCACCGACTCTGTGGACATGAGTTTGAGTGAGCTCCAGGAGTTGGTGATGGACAGGGAGACCTGGCGTGCTGTGATTCATGGGGTTGTGGAGAGTCAGACATGACTGAGCGACTGAACTGAACTGAACTGAACTGCACTTAATAGATGTATAATACTCTTCAGAATATTATATATATAACATACAATAATAATAATATATACAAAAATAATATACAGTAATATATAAAAGTAAACAAGTAATATATAAAAATAAACACAAAAATAAAGAAAATATTTTAAATCTTACAGTATAGTACCTTGAAAAGTACAGTAGTACAGTACAACAAGCTGACATCAGGGACTGGCTTTGAGGGGACAGGTAAGTTACTGATTGGAGGAGGAGAAGGGGTAGGAGATGGTAGAGCTAAAGGGCTGTCAGCAACAGGAGAAAGAGGGCAAGTTGCAATTTCACTCAAGCCTGATGTTGATAGAACGCACATGTGCATCTTCGAAAGTTCTCAACTTGAAGGTTCACGCGTATGAGACCTATTGTATTGTTTGCATATATGACATATTGTGTCATATAATTCATGGAGGGTTTCTTCACTCTTTTTTTGTTCGGTAAGAATGTTCAAGAATGTTCTTTGTTCTCATCTAACTGGATAATTTCAAATATCCTGTCCTCTACTTTACAGGTTCTTTCTTTTGCTGTGTCTTGTCTGCTGTTTATGTTCTCTGTTTGTTGCATTTTTCATTTCATTTATTGTATTCTTTACCTCCAGAATTTGTTTGGTGCTTTTAAGTTCCTATCTCTCTATTGAACTATTTTTCAATATTTCAATATTCAATGATTCTACTGAATAATTTTGTTCATGTATTGGTTTCCTGATTTCATTGAATTGTCTTTTTTTTGATATTTACTTATAGCTCACCAAGTTCCCTTAAAACAGCTATTTTGAATTCTTTATTGGACAAATTGCAGATATTCATTTCTCTGAGGTTGGTTACTAAAAAATTATTATTTTTTGTGGTGTCATGTTTCCTTGATTGTTTGTATAACTTGAAGCCTTGCATTGCTATCTTCCCACTTGAAGTGGCAATCACCAATTTCATTCTTAATGACTGGCTTTGGGGTAGAAGTATTTTCTGTCACCCCTGCTAGGCATTCTGAGGCTTTCTCAGACCTTTTCTAAGGGTACACTGTTCCATACTTGTCCCCTCTTGTGGTAGAATCCTTAAGCTTGCATACTTTGTCAGTAATGGTACTGAATGCTTAAGTTTGTGATTTCTCCCAGGCCTACAGAGTTGGACTGGCTTTCTCGGTGTGCTTGCTTTGTTGTTGTTCAGTTGCCCAGTCATGTCTGACTCTTTGAGATCCTATGGACTGCAGCACACCAGGCTTTCCTGTCCTTCACCATCTCCCAGAGCTTGCTCAAACTCATGTCCATCGAGTCGGTGATGCTAACCAACCATCTTGTCCTCTCTTGTCCCCCTCTCCTCCTGCCTTTAATCTTTCCCAGCATCAGGATCTTTTCCAATGGGAATAGTCAGCTCTTCCCATCAGGTGGCCAAAGTATTGGAGCTTCAGCTTTGGCATCAGTCTTTTCAATATTCAGAACCGATATCCTTTAGGACTGACTGGTTTGATCTCCTTGCTGTCCAAGGGACTCTCAAAGTTCTTGTCCAGCACCACAGCTCAAAAGCATCAATTCTTTGGTGCTCAGCCTTCTTTATGGTCCAATTCTTACATTCATACATGACTACTGGAAAAACCAGAGCTTTGGCTATACGGACCTCTGTTGGCAAAGTAATGTCTCTATTTTTTAATACGCTATCAGGTTTGTCATAGCTTTTCTTCCAAGGAGCAAGTATCTTTTAATTTCATGGCTGCAGTCACCACCTGCAGTGATTTTGGAGCACAAGAAAATAAAATCTGTCACTGTTTCCATTGTTTCCCCATCTGTTTGCCATGAAGTGATGGGACCAGATGCCATGATCTTAGTTTTCTGAATGCTGAGTTTTAAGTCAACTTTTTCACTCTCCTCTTTCACTCTCATCAAGAGGCTCTTTAGTTCCTCTTCAGTTCAGTTCAGTAGCTCAGTCGTGTCCGACTCTTTGCAACCCTACGGACTGCAGCACGCCAGGCTTCCCTGTCCATCACCAACTCCCAGAGCTTGCTCAAACTCATGTCCATCAAGTCAGTGATGCCATTCAACCATCTTATCCTCTGTCGGCCCCTTCTCCTGCTGACTTCAATCCTTCCCAGCATCAGAGTCTTTTTCCAATGAGTCTGTTCTTCCCATCAGGTGGCCAAAGTACTGGAGTTTCAGCTTCAGCATCAGTCCTTCCAACGAATATTCAGGACTGATGTCCTTTAGGATAGTTCCTCTTCACTGCCATAAGGGTGGTGTCATCTGCATAACTGAGGTTATTGATATTTCTCCCAGCAATCTTGATTCCAGCTTGTGCTTCATCCAGCCCTGCATTTTGCATGATGTACCCTGCATAAAAGTTAAAAAAGCAAGGTGACACTATACAGCCTTGACATACTCCTTTCCCAGTTTGGAACCAGTTCATTGTTTCATGTCTGGTTCTAACTGTTGCTTCTTGACCTGCATACAGGTTTCACAGGAGGCAGGTAAGGTGTTCTGGTATTCCCATCTCTTTTAGAATTTTCTATGGTTTGTTGTGATCCACACAGTCAAAGGCTTTAGCATAGTCAATGAAGCAGAAGTTGGTGTGCTTGCTAACCAACTGCAAAAGCTCATTCTCACCGCTACTGGGAGCACTGATAGGGAGCCAGTCTTGAGGTGGGGGTGTGGCATGTGGAGTTCTGGGGGTGATGTGGGGCAGTTGGGGGATTTGAAGGTGAAGCATCTGCAGTGGCCCGTGCGCAGACCTCCTGATGGAGCTTGTGACACAGTTACTAGGATCTGTGTCCCTTGGATGCCCTCTGTGGGCTCTATCTGCTGCTCCCTACCTTTCTGTTGTGCAGCACACCTCTGGTTTTGGGATGGAGCAACAAAGAAGTGGGAGTCTTTGGCAGTGACCTGCACAGCTGAGGATGCTGGGCATTCACTCACAAGCTCACTTTCCTCCATGGGAGGAATCATGGGCCAAAATGATTGGCCCTCTTAGCACTGAGCTGTGCCTCTCTGGGGGAAGTAAAGCAAAACTGGTCCTCTTATCATCTTTGTTCAATCTCAAATTGCCTAAATTGTTGCTCTTTGGGAGGAAGATGGTAGAAACCTCTTATTCTGCCATAATGATAACATAACTCTTTTGAGTCCTTTCAATGTTATACTAGAGTCCAATAGGATTTATTAGTTAATTCTATAGGGGATGTACCTTTGACTTGCTATTACTACTAATTACAGCCTAGATTCACAAGCTGACTTGTAGATTTTTGCCTAGTAAAGGTGTAAATGATATTTGGCTAGTACAGAAGATAACTCCAAATGCACTGCAGTACATTGTTTTTTCTATAATAAAGTACCATAGACTGGGTGGATTATAAACAATAGGAATTTATATTTCATAATTCTGAAGGGCGGAAGTCCAAAATCAGGGTGCCAGCACGGTCAAGTTCTGCTGGGGACCCTCTTCTGTGCTGCAGACTGCCGTCTTCTCGATATATCCTTACATGCCAGAAAGAGAGTGACAGAACTCTTTGGGGTCCCTTTCATAAGGGCACTAGTCCCATTCATGAGGGTTCCAGCTTCCTTACCTAATTATTTCCCCGAAGCTCCACTTCCTGTTACCATCACATTTCAACATATGAATTTTGGGGAACACAAACATTCAGTCCATAAACCTCTACCTTAGCAAACTTATTTAAACATTCCCTTCCCATGTAATTATGTAAATCTCTGTTCTTTAACTCCTCTCTCAACCAGCTTTCCCAATCTTCTGAGTTAAGCTTTAAAATTTTCTACTTTGACAGAGTTACTGTGAACCTGGGACTAAGGTCTGAGATGACATTACTGAGAAATTAAGATCTGCTCTACAGTTATATAATGTGACAATTCAGAAAGTCCTTATGGTTTTTGCTCCTTTCTAAGAAAAAAAAATTAAACATATAAAGAGTAACAGTGATCACCAATGTATTCATCTTCCAAGTTTTTTTCTAGTTTTATTGATATAATTGATACAGTATCAATTATGTAAACTAAATAATAGTATATAGTTTATTTTTATTTTTTGGTGCTGCTCTGTGGCTTTTGGTATCTTAGTTCCCCAACCAGGGATCGAACCCGTGCCCACTGCAGTGGAAGCTTGGATTCCTACCCACTGAACTGCCAGGGAATTTCCTCACCAGTTTTTCCATTTCCATGTTCTTTTCCTGTTCTAGGATCCAACCCAGAATGCTACATTACATTTATCAGATTACATGTTTGAGGTTTATAATGATACATGGCATTCTTTTTTATTCATTCTGACTGAAGATAGAATTCCATTCTTTGACTGTAACCAAGGTATACATTCTCCTATTGGTACATATTTAGGTTGTTTCCAAATTTCCTTTACTATTATAAACTGGTGCAGTCCTGGTACCTTTATCCTTATCTTCTTTACATTGTCAGGAAACAGAGAGCGAGCATCTATCTGCAGCATCTGTCTGTAATTTATGATGAAGTGCCAGCCTATAACCTTCAAAATCTGGCTCTAATTTTCTGTTCTAGAAACAGACAAACTTCGAGTTCTCAGACAACCTTTCAAGTTCACTACTGACTTCTCTAGCTCTCTAATGTTTCCTGCTCTGCCCAGTGCTTTCCTGTTCCCCAGACTTGCCTTTTCTGGTCATCTTCCTCACCCCACCGTAAGCTCCAGCAGTATCTGTTAGAATGCTGTACAGAGTAAGAGCAGAATGGGATTATATGTATGGCTGAGTCCCTTCGCTGTTCACCTGAAACTACCACAATATTGTTAATTGGCTGTTGTTGTTCAGTTGCTCAGTCATATTCAACTCTTTGGGACCCCATGGACTGTAGCATGCCAGGCTTCCCTGTCCTTTACCATCTCTCAGAGCTTGCTCAAACTCATGTCCATTGAGTCAATGATGCCATTCAACTATCTCATCCTCTGTCATCCCCTTCTCCTGCCTTCAATCTTTCCCAGCATCAGGGTCTTTTCTTATGAGTCAGCTCTTCTGCACCAGGTGGCCAAAGTACTGGAGCTTCAGCTTCAGCATCAGTCCTTCCAATGAATATTCAGGATTGATTTCCTTTAGGATGGACTGGTTTGATCTCCTTGTAGTCCAAAGGACTCTCAAGAGTCTTCTCCAACACCGATTGTATTGTACTAGCTACACCCCAATACGAAGTAAAAAGTTTAAAGCTTGAAAAAAAAGTGAGCAGAATGGGATTTGTAAGTATGTTTAAGAAATAACTTTTCTTATTTTTTTTAAATGATCAGTGTGGATATGGAATAACACCACATCGAGGCATATGAAAGTGAAAGAGATTTACCATACTCACAAGCTTCTAGAAGAGAGATGCAGGCATGCCAGTGGGCTATGTGGGAAGATCACTAAGGGAACCGGCTCAACCAAGCAGGCGGGGTGCTGGGAGACACTGAAGACAGTGGGCAAGTTCCTCCCTGAGGATCAGAATGACGAACACAGCAAAAGGAATGAAGGGATTTCACTGGTGTGCTTGATGTCACTAGGTCACAGTCAGGATAGGACAAGAAGGGGAACTTGGGGCAGGGACCAGCCTCCCCATACCGTATACCTTTTCTCCTGGGCAAGGGGCTCACAGACTGCGGGGCTATTGAGGCAGCAGGAAAGTATGATATCTAGTCTGTCTCAGGTGGTCTCATACATCCTAACGGCTTCAACTCTGTTATCTACACCTCCAGCCTAGACTTTGCTTCCCAAGCATCTGACCCATATACCTATCTGCCTTCTGAAGATCCCTATTTTGCCATCTCATGTGCTGTACTGTGCTTAGTTGCTCAGTTGTGTCCGACTCTTTGCAACCCCATGGACTGTAGCCTGCCAGTCTCCTTTGTCCATGGAGATTCTCCAGGTAAGAATACTGGAGTGAGTTGCCATGCCCTCCTCCAGGGGATCTTCCCAACCCAGGGATTGAACCCAGGCCTCCCGCATTGCAGGCAGATTCTTTACCGTCTGAGCCACCAGGGAAGTCCATGAATACTGGAATGGGTAGGCTGTTCTTTCTCCAGGGGATCTTCCCAACCCAGGAATCAAACCAGGGTCTCCTGCATTACAGGCAGATTCTTTACAGGTTACAAGGGAAGCCTGGAGATCTTATGCTGCTGCTGCTGCTGCTGCTAAGTCACTTCAGTCGTGTCCGACTCTGTGTGACCCCATAGACGGAAGCCCACCAGGCTCCCCCATCCCTGGGATTCTCCAGGCAGGAACACTGGAGTGGGTTGCCATTTCCTTCTCCAATGTGTGAAAGTGAAAAGTGAAAGTGAAGTCGCTCAGTCGTGTCCGACCCATAGCGACCCCATGGACTACAGCCTACCAGGCTCCTCCGTCCATGGATTTTCTAGGCAAGAGTACTGGAGTGGCTTGCCATTGCCTTCTCCGGCGATCTTATAGGTAATCTCAAAGTCAACCTGTTCAAAAATGAACTCATCATCTGTAATATGCCCTGAATCTGTTCCCCTTCCAATGTCCCCTATATCTTAGGGAATGGCATGAGCAAGCTCCCAGAACTCAAGGTAAACATCTGGGAGTTTCCTTGGACTCACTTCTCTTCCCCAGCATTAACCTAACACAGCACTAAGTTCTGTCTATTTTATTACCTTAGGATAGACACATTTGTCAACTGAATTCACTTTTTATTCACTTTTGGATTTATTTAGTGTCTTTTTATACTGGAACCTGTCCTGGCTTCTGGGAAACAAAAGCCAGTGCTTCTCAAACTATCCTAGTGAAGGATCATTTCTTTTCTTTTTTCTTATTCCAACCAGTCAAGAATGGATTCTTTTGTGACTTCCCTGTTGGTCTTGTGGTTAAGAATCCACCTTGCAATGTGGGAGACTCAGGTTTGATCCCTGGAGAAGAACTAAGATGTCACATGCCTCGGAGCAGCTAACCCATGGGCCTCAACTACTGAGCCCATATGCCACAACTAGAGAGTCCGTGAGCCACAATGAAAGATCCCTGTAATGATGCAACAAAGATCCCATATGCCCCAACTAAGACCTGATACAGCCAAATAAATAAATGACTATTTTTTAAAAAGAATGGATTCTTTTATAGAATACAATGAAAATCAATTACTAGAAAAATAAAGTGAAAGAAAGGACATAAAAAATACAAGTCCTGGTTTTTCATTACTAGATTTAATCAGCAGAAATTATTTGCCAAATTACTATAAAAGTTCATAAATATTTCTCTCAATTCCTGTACCTATCTCACTGCAGACTGGTTAAGTTTGCAAACTGGGGTCATCCACAGGCCACACTCTGAGTAGAACAGAGGAGAGTAAACAATGGAGTATGTATATGTGGGCCTCACAGTGAGGTGGGGGGAAGGCAGCAAAGAAAGACTCTTAAGCAAATAAGTAATAACCACATCATCAACAAAAAAGCAATTAGTTATTTGTGCCAAGATGTGGGTAACCCAAGGCAATGGGAGCACAGAGAAGGCACGTAACCCAGCCAAAGTATCAGGGAAGCCTATCTTATAGGAGGTGCAAGACAGGTAGGAGTTAGTCAGATTGCAGATGCTCTAATGATGAGCAGGAAGGATACTCTAGGCAGAGAAACACGTTCTGGAGACATTAAGTAGCATATGGCTTTTGGAATTACCTTCCTATGATTTGATGGACTGCTTTTCTCTGAGCCTCAGTATGTATAAATGGATGTGATAATCCTCTCTGAATGATGAAAGAAGTGGTGGTGGTGGTCCAGTTGCTCAGTTGTGTCTGATTCTTGCAACCTCATGGACTATAACCCCCCAGGCTACACTGTCCATGGGATTTCCCAGGCAAGAATACTGGAGTGGGCTGCCATTTCCTTCTCCAGGGGATCTTCCTGAACCAGGGATTGAACCTGGGTCTCCTGAATTGCAGGTGGACTAAGCCACCACAGAAGCCCTAAGAGAGATGAGGATGAAAATGTAACAATATAACAATGCCCCGCGCTTGGTACCATGCTTTTTTGTGTATTTGGAATACTTACAGGAATCAGAGCTACCTTGGATGATGGGGTAGAGTGGGTGAAGCGAGAGGTCACTGACCCAAGACTGGAGTTCAGGATGACCTGCCTCTGAGTCATTCCCAGGCCTGAGGCATACTTCTCTAGGACAGTCAGCAGACCATGAGTGTAGTTTTAGGTGGGGGCAGGAAGCAGGACCCCAGGATAATCTCTTCCTCTCCAGTCCCTGGTGTTTCAGATGTCCACAACAAAAATATGTTCTATATGAAAAGACTGAAGGGTGGGTTGTCTCTGTCCTGTTATGCCTTGCCCTGGGGGAAGGGGGGCTGATGAAATAAAGACATAAATGGATTGCTCATGAATCACAGAGCTAATCCTCTCAAGTTCTGGTTGCTAATAGTGAGAATCAGGAAGATTAAGTCAGAGATCCCAAATCTCAAAGCCAGAGTGATGTGAAATTGACATGAAATTAATTAATACATTTGATTTATGAAAATAATTTTGTCCTATAGAGGAATGAGGTGTTAAAAAATGACTGACTCTGTTTGTCAGATATGCTTCATTCCACAAATATTTTCTAAGTGCCATGTTAGAAGAAACACTAGGTGTATGGTAACTGGAAGAGGCGTCAAATGGGAGTCAGAGAAGGCCCATAAAGAGGTGATACCAGAGCTGATACCTGAGCAGGTGTTAGTTATGGAAGCACTGGAGCACTACTTCTCAAGGGCCTGCTCTCAGTCACACCCTTCTTAGTGAAGACACTGATTCTTAAGACTTATCTCACCTGTTACAATAGAGAAGTCCCTGCTCTCACCAAAACTCTCTTGTCCATTTGTACCTTGGGTCCTGTCTATTCTTCCCTTATTGTTGTCACTCCTGCAATTAAACCCTCTCTCTGCTTAAATGTAAGTTTCAGACTCCTTGGAAAAAGCTGTTTACCAACGGTGTGTCTACCTTATCAGCACCTGTTCCCTTCTTACCCACTCCAGTCCGGTTTCCATCTTCTCTGTAATTGCCAAAGTCATAGTCAAAGTCACTGGGGATCTCCACCTTGTCAAATCTCATAGGCTTTTACCTGGTTCTTGGCAACATTCAATGTAGTTTAACATTTCCTCTTTTACATACATGTTTCTCTGGATTTTTTTTTTTCTCCTACCACATGGGGCTTCCCTGGTGGCTCAGATGGTAAAGTGTCTGTCTGCAATGCAGGAGACCTGGGTTCGATCCCTGGGTTGGGAAGATTCCCTGGAGAAGGAAATGGCAACCCCTTCCAGTACTCTTGCCTAGAAAATCCCATGGATTGAGTAGCCTGCACCAGGGGGTCCATGGGGTTGCAAAGAGTTGGACACAACTGAGCAACTTCACTTCACCACACGGCTTGTGGAATCTGGGCCCCCTACAATGGAAGCCCAGAGTCCTAACCAATGGACTGCCAGGGAATTCCCTCTCTGCTTCTTGAAATATAATTTCCTGACTTTTCCTCTATCTGGTGGTTATTTCCCAATGTCTTTGGATGACCTCACTGTTACACCAGATCTTAAATGTAGGGGGAACTTGGGTTCTGTCCTGTTATCTTCCTAGTTGATATCATCCATTCGTATGACCTTAAAACCACCATCTCTATGCTGACAACACCTAAATTTACATTTACACCCCTGATCTCTCTCTGAACATATTTAATTTGTTTGTTGTTTGTTTTAGTTGCTAAGTCATGTCTGACTCTTTTGCAGCCCCATGGGCTGTGGCCCACCAGGCTCCTCAGTCCATGGGATTTCCCAGGCAAGAATACTGGAGTGGGTTGCCACTCCAGGGAATGTTCCCGACCCAGGGATCGAACCCACATCTCCTGCATTGGCAGGTGGGTTGTTTACCTCTGAGTCACCAGGAAAGTCATCTCAAAGTTAACAGGTCTAAAGTGGAATTCTTGTCTCAGCAGCTTCTATATCTTCCCAAATTCCTATCTTTCAGTATTACCAAATGGTGCAGTCAGCACTTGGTTGCTTCCCCAATAATCTAAGGGTCACCTTTAATTCTTCTCTTCCTCCCAGTCCTTTACCATTCAAATCCACTACCAAGTCCCACCTTTTAAAATTCTAAACTATTATTTAATGGTCATCATCACCTTGACCCCCACCTGCCGACCACTGAACAGTGACTTCTCTTTCTTGGAGACAACTGGTGTCTCTGCTTCTTTCTTGTCCATATGCCACAAAGGAATGAAAGGATTATTTTCTTTTTATCAAGGTATAGTTCATTTACAATGTTGTGTTAGTTTCAAGTGTACAGCAAAGTGACTCAGATTCTTTCCCATGATAGGTTATTACAAGATACTAAATATAGTTCCCTGTCCCTGTCTGATAATTATTTTAAAAACTTCAGTTCAGTTCAGTTGCTCAGTCATGTCCGACTCTTTGCGACCCCATGAATCACAGCACACCAGGCCTCCCTGTCCATCACCAACTCCCAGAGTTCACTCAAACTTTTGTCCATCGAGTCAGTGATGCCATCCAGCCATCTCATTCTCTGTCGTCCCCATCTCCACCCCCAATCCTTCCCAGCATCAGACTCTTTTCCAGTGAGTCAACTCATCGCATGAGGTGGCCAAAGTATTGGAGTTTCAACTTTAGCATCAGTCCTTCCAATGAACACCCAGGATTGATCTCCTTTAGAATGGACTGGTTGGATCTCCTTGCAGTCCAAGAGACTCTCAAGAGTCTTCTCCAACACCACAGTTCAAAAGCATCAATTCTTCGGCGATCAGCTTTCTTTTTCACAGTCCAACTCTCACATCCATACATGACCACCGGAAAAACCATAGCCTTGACTTAGATCATACCAATTTCTTGCTTAAAAATCCTTCAGTGGTTTCCCCTCACCCCTGGAATAAAATCCAAACTACTTTCCACAGTCTCCAAGACCCTGCTCATCTCTGCTCTCATGTCATTCCATCCTCCCCCTTTATTCACATCACTGAGGTCACCTGGCCCTCCATTGCCCAACTGGCCTACCAAGCTCTTTCTTCTTCCATCTTCCTCCAATCTTCCTATGTCTGGTTCCTATGTCTCAGCTCCCCTGAGAACCTAGTGCCTGAAACAGAATAGCTCACTTGTCCTGTTTTGTTTTCTCCACAGTGCTCACCGCCATCTAAAATTATGTTGACTACTGATTTTATTATATTCTTTTCCTGTCTGCCCATTTAGGATGAAAATTCCCTGAGCGCAAGGACTTGGTTCTGTCTCGTTTGTCTAGCGCCCAACACACAGGATGAAGTCCCGAAGTACCATAGAAAAAAAGACTGCCTCCCAAAGCTCCCATTTTCAGCTGGTACACTCAAGGCCATCGGTACCCGGCCTATAGCGGAGGCCACGGCAAGAAGCCCGAGCTGGTGGGGTGGTGCTGGAAGCTCTCCTGTCTGCAGACGCCCTACACCCTGACCTGCGGTTCTCTCTAGCCTCTTTCCCTCGTCCATCAAGTCCACATGGCCTCACCGAAGTCTGAAACCTCCGGGTCCCCACCCTCACTTAGGCCGAATAAAAACGCTCAGAAAGGCGGGTGGGGTGGGTAGGGTGGTGAAGACGTGAGACACAAGCAATGAAAGTCCTGAGGTCCCCTGTTAGTGACCCTGCGGCCTCGGGGCGGGATCCGCGCGAGGCTGCAGCGCCGCAGGGTGGGGCCGCGGGTGGGGCCGCGGCCGCCGGGTGGGTCGCGGGTGCGGCCCTTGGCTCCGCCCCCCGCGCGGCGAGAAGTAGACGCCGAGCGCGGTGATTGTGGCGTGGTCGCGCCGGACCCGCGACGCGCCGCGAGCCTCAGCTCTGCCCGGCTGGGGGTCTGGACCCTAGCGCAGTGTCAGTGTGCAACCCATCCCAAGTTCACATGGAGCAGGGGGCCGAGGGCCTGAACCAGTGGCGTATGGCTTCGCACCAGTTCCCTGAGGTGAGTCAGGGCGTCACCCCAGGACACGGCGTGGAGGCTGGAGGAGTCGAGGAAGCAGGAGTCTGGAGGATGAGGGGTCCGAGGAACAGGTTGGGAAGGGAAGGGATGCGAGGAAGAGATCATTAATCGAGTGTCGTTTGTTCCGTTAGTAGTCTTAGCGTTGGGTGCTGGGAGTAAAGAGATTTCAGGTCACCTCTGATAGAGACCTTTTTTGAGTACTCTGGAAAGAAGACAAAGTTGGCGGAAGCAGACAGAGAGGAAAAAATCACTACTTGGCAGGCCTTTGACAGACCCTGGGAATAGGATGGTGAGTTTACCATCAGATATTTCATCGATCGTTTTATTAATAAGTAGCCGGATGATTGGAAGTGTAGAAATGCCTGTAAAGAAGAAATATAGGGGCCACAGTAACACAGAGTAGAGGTGTTTGATCTGATTTAGGACGTGGAGAAGACAGCTGAATATTCATTCTGGGACTGGAGAGAAATGGTTAGGTGAAGGGTTGGCAGGTCCTGAGACCAGAGACAGAATGCCTCCACCTTGGAGGCAGTAAAGATGGAGGAAGAGAACAAGGCAAACAGAGTGATGGGAGAGTGGTCAAGGGGAGGGGAGGCAGGGACTCTGGAACCACCTAAGTCCTGTTGGTTGTTCCAAGAGCAGGGGAAAGCCATTGAAGTGTTTAAGTATGATCAATCACAGTTAAATTTGTTTTTTAAAAAAATACTGATTAATAAATGGTAAAAGATATGATGGTAAACTTACCATTGTACTTCCAGTATCTGTCAAAGGCCTGCCAATTAGTAATTTTTTCCTCCCTATCTGCTTACCACTGACTTTATAACTTTGTCTTCTTCCCTGAGTACTCAAAAGTCTCTATCAGAATCTCTTTAATCCCAGAACCCAATGCTGAAACTATTAACTGAATAAATGACACGTGATTTATGTCCTGGTGGGTATGGGCAGAATTCAAGGCAATAATTAGAAAACTATCATGATAATCCAATCAAAGGGGTGGCTGAACTCGAAAGGTGAGAATGGAAAAAATGGAATAGATCTTGGAGTTGTTTTGGAGGTAGACATCACAAAAATTGGATTGGTGACATTTTCTAGGAGCAAAGGATGAGAAGGAACAGGAATAGTTTTTTCTCCTGGGGATAGGTTGTGGGGTGGGTGAGTGGATAAAGCTGATCTTGGGTTTTGGACTTAGTCCAAAAACTAAGTGCCTTTGGGCTATCCAAATAGACTGAGTATTAAGCATCTGGAAGATTCAGAACAGGTCTGCCCTGGAGCTATTGATTTAAGAATAATTGACTAGAAACAGAAGTGGATGTATTAACATGAGAAAGGTTGCCCAGAGAGTAGCTTAATGCAAAAGGGGACTGAGGAGGAAGGCCACAGTGAAGGGAAGAAGAAAAACCTGGCCAGAGTGTCCCTGTGTTCCGGAGGCCAAGGGGAAGGAACCATTTAAGGAAACAATGGCCATTATTCTTTTTGTGAGAAAAGAATCTAAAAAAGAGTGGGTATATGTGTGCTGCTGCTGCTAAGTCACTTCAGTCGTATCCGACTCTGTGCGACCCCATAGACGGCAGCCCACCAGGCTCCCCCGTCCCTGGGATTCTCCAGGCAGGAACACTGGAGTGGGTTGCCATTTCCTTCTCCAGGTATATGTGTATATATATGTATAACAAATTCACTTTGTTATACAGCAGAAAATAATACAACATTGTAAATCAACTATACTCCAATAAAAATGTTTAAAAAGAAAGAGAACAATGGCCAGTAGTCTCAGAACCTCGTGAAAGGTCAAGCAGGGGAGGACTCTGACACGTGTTTGGACTTGATAACATGGAGATCATCAATGACCTTTATGAAAGCTGTTTCTGTGGAGAAATGGGAGCCAGACCGAACTTGGAGGAATTGAGATAGTGGTAAAGTGTTGTAGACATCCCGAAAGAAGTTTGCCTGTGAAGAATCAGGAAAGGAAAAGGGAGGGAAAAGTGGCTGTGTACCCCAGAAATCCCATCCAATAGATAGATCTCTGGTGCCTATTATGTGCCTACTTTATGTTAGTTACTGAGTATAAGTGGTGAATAAAATGGATGGAGTTTTGATAAAACAGATAGTATGGCAATTTCTTTTCTTCCATAGTCAAAACACATTATTACATCTTCAGAGTTAATGAATGATAATTTCTAAATATCATCTTAGATGTAATTCTTTCAAAATTTAAAAAAAAATTGTTTTGAAATATAGTTGATCTACAATGTCATGTTAATTTATGCTGTACAGCAAAGTGATTCAATCATACACACTTATGTATTCTTTTTCATATTCTTTTCCATTACGGTTTATCAAAGGATATTATATAGTTCTCTGTGCTATATAGTAGCAACGTGTTTACTTTGATGTAATTCTTATTCAAATTCCTAGTTGCTCCTAAAATGTCCTTTCCAGTTAAGTGTGTCCAAACCAAAATCCACTTTAAGTCTCTGAAATTAGAAGAGTTTTCTTTTTTCCTTACTGACCTTTCATTTTTCATCTTATCAACTTTTGCCTTGTAGACTATTCCTCCTTGCGGACTTATCAGATCGCTTTCTTGTGGTATGATTTCGGTTCAGTTCAGTCACTCAGTCATGTCCGACTCTTTGTGACCCCGTGGACTGCAGCACACCAGGCCTCCCTGTCCATCACCAACTCCTGGAGTTGACTCAAACTCATCTCCATTGAGTCAGTGATGCCATCCAACCATCTCATCCTCTGTCATCCCCTTCTCCTCCCACCTTCAATCTTTCCCAGCATCAGGGTCTTTTCAAATAAGTCGGTTCTTCGCATCAGGTGGTTAAAGTATTGGAGTTTCAGCTTTGACATCAGTCCTTCCAATATCCTGAATATTCAGGACTAATTTCCTTTATTTACTGTGGACTGGTTGGATCTCCTTGCAGTCCAAGGGACTCTCAAGAGTCTTCTCCAACACCACAGTTCAAAAGCATAAATTCTTCAGTGCTCAGCTTTCTTTATAGTCCAACTCTCACATCCATACATGACTACTGGAAAAACCATAGCCTTGACTAGATGGACCTTTGTTGGCAAAATAATGTCTCTGCTTTTTAATATGCTATCTAGGTTGGTCATAACTTTTCTTACAAGGAGTAAGCGTCTTTTAATTTCATGGCTGCAGTCACCATCTGCAGTGATTTTGGAGCCCCCCAAAATAAAGTCTGTCATTGTTCTATTGTTTTCCTATGTATTTGCCATAAAGTGATGGGACCAGATGCCATGATCTTAGTTTTCTGAATGTTGAGCTTTAAGCCAACTTTTTCACGCTCCTCTTTCACTTTCATTATTATGATTTAGCTTGATCTAAATTATTATATACTGTATTCATTCTGAAGATGTTAAAGCTGATTGGATTCCTGATTCGGGGTAAGGATGTCTCAAAGGTACTATCCGGAGATACATCTGGCTCCCACCTTTGGTGTGGCCCTTGAATTAGGGGAGAGAAAAGCCTCATTGATCTATTTGAACTTATATTTCAGCTTTATTGTCAGAAAGTAATTTGTAATTTTACCTTGGATCCATCCAAATGTCCCCCTCCCCACTTATCATTCACTTTCATTTAAACAAATACTAATTTTTCCTTAACCAAAAGTTCCCTTAGAGGTTATAAATTGATTTTCCACTTCCACCATTCCTTCTGTATTAGTTTGTACTTTTCTGTAAAGTAGGATTTTTCTTAAACAACTGGAATCATTTGGTGAATTTGAAGTAATAGTTTCCTATTTCAGACAGAATAAATGCTTAATTTTTCACTTCAATTCACAATGTTCAGAGCTGGGATAATAGCTGACCCATTGTCACTTTTGGTTCATGAATTTTCATAGATTTAATCTATTAAAATGAACAATTGTTCTTTTTGATTCTTAAATTTTTACAAATGTGGCCAGTGGGAACCCCTTCTGTGCCCCTTCTTAAACATTTAAAAAATTATGGTAAAATCTGTGTAACATAAAAATATCGTTATATGTAGTTATGTTTATATGGTTCAGTGGGATTAAAGACATTCACATTACTACTTTCTGTATCCTTGAATTTGACTTCCTTAAGTATCTCATGAATGGAACCATAGATTGTTTTTTTGACTGGCTTATTTCACTTGGCTTAATGTCTTAATGTTGAAGCCTGTGTCAGAATTTCCTTCCATTTTAAGACTGAATGATATTCTACTATATATGTATATATATCGTATTTTGTTTATCTGTTGATGGACACTCGGCTTGCTTCCACATTTTGGCTATTGTGAATAATGCTGGTCTGAATATGTGTGTAACATATCTATTCTAGTCCTTGCTTTCGAATGGGTTGCCTTTAGGCTCTTTTGATAGTGTCTTATGATGCACAAGTTTTAAACTTTGATGAAGTCAATTTTGTCCATATTTTCTTTTATTACCAGTGCCTTCAATATCATCTCTTAGAAATTATTGCCAGTTCAATATCATGAAACTTTTCTACTTTTTCCCCAAGAGTTTTATAGTTTGGCTCTTTTTATCCATTTTGAGTTAATTTTGTATGTGTGTGTGTGTTTTTAAACCCTTGCCTGAGATCAACATGTACACACTGCTATATTTATTTATTTATTTATTTTTGGCTGTGTGGGGTCTTCATTGCTGCATGTAGGCTTTCTCTAGTTGCAGAGAGCAGGGGCTACTCTCTAGCTGTGATCACTTCTCTGGTAGTGGAGCACAGGTTCTAGGCCTTCTGACTTCAGTAGTTGCAGCACAGGGGCTTGTTAGTTGTGGCTTGTGGACCCTGGAGCATACACGCTTCAGGAGTTGTGGCTTGTGGGCTCCAGACTCGGGGCTCAGTAGTTGTGGTACATGGGCTTAGTTGTTCTGAGGCATGTGGACTCTTCCCAGACCAAGGATCAAAACTGAGTCCCCTGCCTTGGCAAGTAGCTTCTTATCCACTGCATTCACCACCAGGGAAATCCGTGTATATGGTGTTAGGTAAGGGTCCAACTTCATTTCTTTGCATGTGGTTATCCAATTATAACAGCACCATTTATTGAAAAGATTGTCGTTTCCCCTATTGAATGGTCTTGTCATCTTTTGACAGTCATTTGACCATATATGTAAGGATTTATTTCTTGACTTTCTTCCTTTCTGTTGGTCTATCCTTAATGCCAAAAATATGTTTGCTTTTTTTTGTTTGTTTTTTGGATTTTTGTACCTATATTCATAAAAATGTTTGTTTATAGTTTTTTTTTACTTGTAATATCTTTGTCTAGCTTTGGTATCAGGGCAATGCTTAGCTCATAGATTGGATTAAGAAGTAGTCCCCTTGTTGCAGTTTGAAAAAAAAAAGTATTTAGCTGCATGGAGTCTTAGTGGCACTTGGGATCTTCGTTGCATCATGCAGGATCTCTAGTTGTGGAGCGTGGGCTCAGTAGTTGGCAGCACGTAGGCTTAGTTGCCCTGCAGAGTATAGAATCTTAATTCCCCAACCAGGGACTGAACCCGGATCCCCTGCATTGTATGGTGGATTCTTAGCCACTGGACCACCAGGGAAGTCCCCTTTTCAATTTTTTGTTAGAATTTGAGAAGCATTGACATTTTTCTTTAAATGTTTAGTGTAGGATTCAGCATGAAGCCATCAGGTTCAGGATCTTTCTTTGTCCTGGAAGCTTTTGGTTACTGATTCACTAGTTGTGGGTGTATTCAGATTTTCTATTTTTTCATATTTTGGTATTGGTATGTATTGTTTTTCTGTGATTTTATCCATTTCATTTAGATTATCCTATTTGTTGGCATGCAACTGTTCATAGTACTCTATTCTTAAATTTTTCATTTCTATATAATTCGTAGTAATGTCTTCACTTTAATTTCTGCTATCAGTAACTTGAGTCTTCTCTTTGTCTTGATCAGTCTAGCTAAAGGTTTGGAATTTTGTTAATCTTTCCCAAAAGCCAACTTTTGGTTTCAGTAATATTTCTCTAATATTTCTTTCCTGCCAACTTTGGGTTAATTTGTTCTTTTTCTAGTTCCTTAAGGCATAAAGCTAGGTTGTTGGTTTGAGATCTTTTTAAATTATAAGCATTTATGGTTATAAATTCCCTCTTAGCATTGCTTTTGCTGTACCTTGCAAGTTTTTTATTGTTGTTTTCATTTTTGTTTGTCTAAGTATTTTCTAATTTCCCTTGTGATTTCTTTTTTTGACCTATTGGTTTTTTAAGAGTATGCTGTTTAATTCCATAAATTTAGATATTTTCCAGCATTCTTGTTATTATTGATTTCTGTCTTTTAACATCTCTTGAGCCTTAATTTGTGACCTGACATGATCTATTCTGAAGAAGAATGTACCATGTGCATTTGAGGAGAATGTGTACCTTGTTGTTGAGTAGAGTGTTCTGTATATGTGTGCTGTATCTAGTTGGTTTATGTTTTCTTCAACTTCTGTTTCCCTACTCATCTTCTGTCTGGTTGTTCTATTTATTATTTAGAGTGAGATATTGACATCTCCAGCTGTTACTTAGAACTGTTTATTTGTCCTTTCACTTCTGTCAGTTTTGGTTTCAGATGCTTTGACCTATTATTAGGTGTAAAGCTTTATAATCATACATCTTTTTGCTGTGTTGAACCTTTATTAATATACTGATATATAATATCCTTTGTCTCTTGAAACTTTTTTGGTTTAAAGTCTATTGTGTTTGATAGCCACTAGGATAGCCATGCCAGCTCTTCTGTTTACTATTTCCATGGCGTATCTTTTCCCATCTTTTCACTTTCAGCCTTTTTTTGTCTCTGGATCTAAAGTAGTCTCTTGTAAACAATATATAATTAGACCATGTTTATTTGAATCCATTCTTCCAACCTCTGTCTGGATTGGAGAGTTTAAACTGTTTATATTTAAAGTAATTAATGAGAAGGAGGGACTTCTGTCGTTTTGCTCTTTGTTTTCAGTATGCATTTAGCTTTCTTGCCCCTTGTTTCCTGTATTATATCTTTTGTGTTTAGTTGATTTTTTTTTTCATAGTGAAACTTTAATTCCCTTCTCATTTCCTTTTGTATATATAACTATTTTCTTTGTGTTCACTATATGGATTAAATTTTACATCCCAAAATTATAACATACTAATTTGAATTTATACCACTTTAATGTGATTAAAATAAAAGCTCCATCCAGTCCTGTCCCCATTTCAATTCAGTTATTAATGTCACAGGGTTACATCTTTATGTATTAAGAGTCCAAAAACACAAAGTAGTCACATTTTTTATGCATTGGTACCTAAGAAAACTGTTTTCCTTCATTCTCACTCTCAACACTTAGGACATCAGATCCGTGGGTTTTCGGGAGCAAGAAACTAACTGCCTGGAATTAGTGCCCAGTCTTGCAGCTTAAGGGCGTAATCCCACAGACTGTCCCCTACCCTTTATTTCCTCTTTTCTTTAATATTTATTTTTAAATTTAAAAAATAATTTTATTTATATTATTTATTTTTGGCTGTGCTGGGTCTTTGTTGCTGTGTGGGTTTTCCTCTAGTTGCAGTGTGAGGGCTTCTTATTGCAGTGGACTGTCTCGTTGTGGAGCTCAGGCTTCAGTAGTGGTGACACGTGGGCTCAGCTGTCGCAGCTCCTGGACCCTAGAACGCAGGCCCAGTAGTGGTGACACGTGGGCTCAGCTGTCGCAGCTGCTGGACCCTAGAACGCAGGCCCAGTAGTTGTGCTGCACAGGCTTAGTTACTCCACGGCACGTGGGACCTTCTCAGCCCAGAGATCAATCCCATGTCTCTTGCATTGGCAGGCGGATCTTTTTACCACTGAGCCACCAGGGAAACCCCGTTATTTTTATTTATTTGGCTGTGCTGGGTCTTAGTTGTGGCATGAAGGATTTTTAGTTGAGGCATACAAGATCCTGAAGTTGCAGCATGTGGGACCTTGAGTTGTGGCGTGGGAACTCTTCGTGGCATGTGGCATCTAGTTTCCTCACTTTGGATGGAGCCCAGGCCCTCTGCATTGGGAGCATTGAATCTTAGCCAAGGGACAGCCAGGGAAGTCCTTACCCCCTGATTCAGACACCAGTCACAAGTCCAGGTTGTCACCTTGGCTTCTGATCAACTGTCTGTAAATTGGGACCAGTTTCTATGACCTCCTCCTGAGATCTGATAATCTTCTAGAGTAGCTCACAGAACCCAGGAAAAGTTTATTTACTATTGCTGATTCATTACAAAATGATATCTTAAAGAATACAACTGAACAGCCAGATAAAGAGCAACATAGAGAGTGAGGTGTGGGAAAGGGGCACAGAGCTTCCATTCCATCTCTTAGGTACACCACCCTCCTAGCACCTCCATACGTTCAACAACCCAGAAGCTCTCTGAGCTCTGTACTTTGGGGATTTTTATGGAGACTTGATCATGTAGACATCATCAATTATTAATTCATTTTCTAGGCCCTCTCTTATCTCTGGAGAATGAGGGATATGACCCCAAATTCCAAGCTTCTAATGATGGCTTGGTCTTTCTGGTGACCAGCCCCTAACCAGAAGGTCACCAAGAGTCACCTCATTAGAACAAAAGATGCTCTAATGGTAATAAACTCTTCCAGCATTTATCTGGGAATAACTTAATACCTCCTTCATATTTGAAGGACAGTTTTGCAGTTATAAGATTTTTGGTTAGACAGTTTTTTTCAGCATTTTAAATATATCAACCCACACTGCCTTTTGGCATCCAAGGTTTCTAATGAGAAATCTGTTAATAATCTTATCTGCGATCCCTTATATGTGATGAGTTAACTTTCTTACTGCTCTCAAGATTCTCTTTGTCTTTAGACAGTTTGATTATAATGTGTCTCAGTGAGGATTTCCTTGATTGATTTTATCCTACTTGAAGTTCGCTGAGCTCTTTGGAGGGCTATATGCGTGCCTTTCATCACATTTGAGATGTTTTCACCCATCATTTCTTCAAGCAGTCTCTCTGCTCCTTTCTCTCTCTCTTCTAGGATTCCCACAGTGCATTTGTTGATCTGCTTGATGTTGTCCCACAGGTCCTTTAGGTGCTCATTTCAGTTTTCTTCAGTCTTTTTTTCTGCTTGTTCCTCAACTTGACAATTTCAATCGTCCTATCTTCAAATTAGCTGACTCTTCTGCCTACTCAAATCTGCTTTTGAATCCCTCTAGTCAGTTTTATTTTAGTTATTATATTTTTAAGCTCCAGAAGTTTTTAGTTTATTTTTAAGTTTTCTGTCTCTTTATCAAAATTACCATTTTGTTCATACATCAGTTTTGTGACTTTGTCCACATCTTCTTTTGGCTCTTTGAGCATCTTTAAGACAGACAGTTGTTTTAAATTCTTTGTGTAGGAAGTTCACCATCTGGTCTTTCTTAGACATTTCTGTTTATTTGTTCCCCCTTTGAATGGGTCATAACATTTCTGTCCTTTTATGACTCATGATTTTTTATTGTTGAAAACAGGACATTTGAATCTTATGATGTAGGAACTCTGGAAATTCTTCCTCTTCCTCAGGGTTTACTGATTTTGTTTATAGTTTTATTTAAATTGGTGTCCATTGTCTCTGTGACAACATCAGCCTGAGAAGTAAGCTTAAGGTTTCCCAGATATAAAATATCTGGAGTCTGGATCTTTTCTTAGGTATGTGTGGTGACTTTCTAAATTTTCCATATATGTGGTTGCTTTTGAGTTTGTGTGTGTGTGTGTGTGTGTGTGCGCGCTCAGTCGCTTCAGTTGTGTCTGACTTTTTTTTATTTTCCATATATGTGGTTGCTTTTGAGTTTGTGTGTCTGTGTGTGTGTGTGTGTGTGTGCTCAGTCGCTTCAGTTGTGTCTGACTTTTTTTTATTTTCCATATATGTGGTTGCTTTTGAGTTTGTGTGTTTGTGTGTGTGTGCTCAGTTGCTTTAGTCGCATCTGACTTTTTTTGACCCCAAGGACTAGCAGACCAGGCTCCTCTGTCCATGGGATTCTCCAGGCAAGAATACTGGAGCAGGTTGCCATTTCCTCCTTTAGGGTATCTTCCTGACCCAGGGACTGAACCCTCTTCTGTGTCTCCTTTATTTCAGGCAGATTCTTTACCCACTGAACCACCTGGGAAGCTTTTAAGTATACTTTTTCTTAAATGTATGGTTCCCAAAAGGTGAAAAAGGGAAAAATGAAGGAAGAAGGAAACATGCCAGGGAGTTCCCTGGCGGTCCACTGGTTAAGACTCTGTGCTTCTACTGCAGGGGGCACAGTTTCCATATCTGGTCTGGGAACTAAGATCCCGCAAGCCATGCAACATGGCCAGAGAGAGAGAAATAGGTGCCAATCCTTTTAAATACCCTGTAGGTTCTGTCATTTTGGAGGAGGAAGTTTGTGACAATTGCAGTGGGAGTTTCAACAATGGCTTCCCACCTGTTTCTGCACCTCATGATCAGAAGCAGCAGTTAGTGATTAGAACACAGATTATGCATTATTTGGAGCACAAAGTTTTCATTGCCCACTCTGGTTCCCACAAGCTGAGACAGGCTGCTCCAGAAATGTGCACAGCTTCCTTGTATGGGACCCAGGATGTTTGGGGATAGGCACTAACTACTTAAGAGCTGAAACTGACTGAAATTAACTGCAGCCTACCTTTCACACCTTCCCTTGAAGTCCCAAGCATTTAATAGACTCCATTGTTCCAAAGTAATTACATCAGGCAAATTCTGCAGTCAGAGAAGTGAATTCCTGGTGCTTCCTACTCTGCTGTCTTCCCTGGTGTCACTTCAGCTGTTGTCCATTTGACACGGTCCTAATTATCTTGGGAAGTTCCCTTATTTTCTGGCACAATAAGAAGCACCAGGTTGATTTATTCATTCCTTGCTCCGGACTTGGAGTCAGGAAATTCTCCCAACTCCTCCTTTTAGTAAGGAATGGAATTGAAGGCAAAAATCTGAGCATGAGAGATTTGTGCTTGTATAAAACATTTCCTATTTCAATATAGCATTATTTTTGTTTCTGATTTTTATAATTTCACTTATACTGAAAATCCAGATTTCTCACAGTATTATGTTAAAACCTTTTTATTGTGATAAATAGCACTCAAACAAAAGTGTGACCGTAAGTGCACAGTTTAACGGGTTATTACAGAAAAAGGACCTTTGAAACACTGTTAGCACCACTGAAGCCCCTATGGTTTCCCTTATCATTGTCTCCTGGCCTCCCTCCCCTCTATTATTACTCATAGCCTCTTGTCTGGACATAACTTCATGAATTCCTCTGTCTACCCTGTGGTGTTCCTGTAATTGGTAAAAGCTGCAATTGCTTTCTTAAGTTTTGTTTTCCTTTTTTTTTTTTTAAACTTGTGTTTGAATGTTGTTAATTTTTCCTTGATCTCCAACAACACTTTTCTGGTGAATTTTCATTCTGTTTTGAGAAATTACAATCTTCACTTTCTGTTTTAGTATCTTCTGTGGATACTGTATTTTACTCATGTTTTGGTTTCCATATTTGGATGGATTGGTCTTTCTGGAGAGATACTGGGGTTGTGTTCCCAGTTTCTCAGCTCAAGAGCTCTCTCTATGGCAACAGTAATTGACAACTTTAAAAAATATGATCCTTGGATCCTGTCCTGTTTCAAGAAATTCTACCACCAATCTTTTCTCTTTTCCCTTAATATCAGTCAATCGAGGAATACTGCCCTTGACTTCCAAGACAATCCCCCACCCTTTTAAAAAGTGCTTTTAAAAGCCTTCCCCTTTTCTTCACTTCACCAATGCTTGATCTCACTGCATTCCTACTCAGATGAGAGCCTCTTTTTTTTTTTTTTTCCTAAATTCATACCTCTAAAATTTTTACATTTAATTTTGGTTGTGGTGGGCCTTTGTTGCAACACACAGTCTTTCTCTAGGTGTGGTGAGTGGGCTCCTCATTGCAATGACTTCTCCTGCTGGAGCACGGGCTTTAGGAGAGTGCTCAGTAGTTGTGGCACACAGGCTTACTTGCTCTGTAGCATATGGGATCTTCCTGGACCAGGGATCCAACCTGTGTCCCCTGCACTGGCAGGCAGATTCTTAACCACTGGACCACCAGGGAATTCCTGAGAGCCTCTTCTGTAGGTAAATATTTCTGAATGGTTTCTAAGTTTTGCCAAAGCCGAGACGTGTCTGAACCCTCCATTCTTCTTACCTTTATGGTTTTCTGAACCTGTTCTGCTAGTTTGGGATGATCTTTCACCCTCACACTTAAACATAATCTGGAATTTGAGAGTTTCCTCAAGAGTCTTAGCTGAAAGTACAGATTGTGGAATATTTTATTTGCTCTTTATACTTTTTATGAAATAAAACTAAAAAAGCAGGTAGAGTGGCATGAGTCACTTCTGGGCTCCCACCATGTTTCTGTCAGCCAGATTGGCATTTTATTTATTTATTTGCCACACTGTGTGGCTTGTGGGATCTTAGTTTCCTGAACAGGGATCGAACCCAAGCTCCATGCAGTGGAAGCAAGGAGGCTTAACTACTAGACTACCAGGGAAGTCCCTCAGACTTGCATTTTAGAAAACTCAAACTGGAGAATGGCCTGAAGGTGTGATAATTCAGACAAGAGATGATGAGGATTTGGATTAAGGTGGGGTCTGGAAATGGGGACATGTGGAAGTGAGGTTTAAGCTATGGTGAATCTCCCTTGACTTTCTTTCTCCAAGGATGCTGAGAAGTCAATGTCCATCTTGAACATGTCTTCATCTCCTGGAAGCAGTGGAATGCACGCCTCTTGGAACCATAGTGTATTAGGCATTCAACACATCCCTCAGTGCACAGAGCTGCAGAGAATCCCCTTGGCTTCTGCTGAGGCACCCAGGCAGAGTGCCAGTGAAATGGGGCCACAGTTCAGTATGGCATTGCCTGACCACTGTATGAGCTACTGCCCCCAACTGACTTTCACCCCTTCCCAGATGACTTTCACTCAAGGAATGTCTCCTTCGCAGCCAGGAATGATGATTTTCAAGGAACCCCAGATGATGCCCTTAGGAGAGCCCAATATTCCAGGGATGACCATGACCTTTGGTGGGAATCTAAGGATGCCCCTTAATGGGCCACCAGCCTCACCTCCCAGTGGAATCCCATTGATGTCCCACATCAGAATGAGAACAATGTCTTATCCTGGCCTCCCAACAGTAGCTTCTAACAGAGACCCTTTACCACCCAAAACATTATTAAATCCAACCGTGCCTTCCACCGAGGCCCAAGCAATGCTCCCTTCTGTGGCTCAGATGTTGCCTCCTAGAGAGCCCCACAACTTTGGGATGCCCCCGGGTGGATCTCCATTATTGCTGACTTTGGAATCCCAGGGCTCTTTTGTGAACCAGCCAGTCTCCCAAGAAGACCCCTTCCTACCTAAGAAGCCCATACCTGCTCCACAAAGAGCAGAACAGCAGTACCTCGGGACCCAGGAAAAGGCTTCCAGGCGGAGATCCCCAGTTTCAAGGCCTTACCGCTGCGATTATGAGAACTGTGAAAAAGCTTACACTAAGCGCTCCCACCTTGTGAGTCACCAACGCAAACACACAGGTAAATGAAGTATCAGACATGTAGGGTGGGTGGAGAAATCTCTGGGTTTTCGATTTGTGGGGGACCCCTGGTTTGTAATGGTTTGGAATTAGCCCGTCATCCTTAAAGCTTGGGATCAAGCTCCGGTGACCCCACTGACCTGCCTTCCCACAGTCTGGTCTGCCTGTGCCGAGATGATGGAGACTGCTAGTTAGGCCATCTCCTCACTGCTTTCCTACATTTTTCCTTCTGATTCCTCAACATTGACAGCTCTGCTTCATCAAGTCAGACCCCTTTCTTCCTCCCTGCTAGCCTGTTCCTTTAAATTCCTTCTCTCCCAGGTGAACGGCCCTATAAATGCACGTGGGAAGCCTGTACCTGGTCCTTTTTCCGTTCTGATGAACTTGGAAGACATACTCGGATACACACCAAACATCGACCACATAAATGTGACCAGTGCGGCCGACAGTTCATGAGATCTGACCATCTCAGGCAACACCAAAGGACTCATATGAGGACTCCAAGATCTCCAGACCCACCGGCTGACAGTGGATATATGGCTGGTCCTCGTCCTACTCCTGGTCTTTAGGTCAATCTGCTCATCCCCTCATTTTGGCTTCTCCACCCAGATCCTGCGTGCCTCTGACCAGCTAGTCTCTTTGGTGGGTGTAGGCTTTGATGAAGACACTAAGATTATGAGGCAATGGTGAAGCCCATATGAGCTCTGGACCCAGTCAGGGCTCCTCAGAAACTGTGTTGGATATCCACACATCTCTGGGGCCACCTACTTGTGTCAAGTTCAGCCACATGGGAAGATGGAGCAAAGTAAAGAATGGGAGCTTTATTCAAAAGCTCTTTATCTTATGTCACTCCCAGCTTGAAACCCTTTAGCGACTCTCCTTTGCCTGCTATACAGAATCCAAGTTCCTTATCTTGGTCTTTGACAGTTTCCAGAGCCAGACTATGTTCAAATCCTGAATTTACCACTTACTAACCATGTGACCTTGGGAAAGGTTTTTGATCATTGTGCCAGGTTTCCTCTTCTGATAAATGAGAAAAACAGTATTGGACTGTTGTGAACATGTCTTATGTTCAATAGCAAATGCTCTCTGGCACTCACTAGCCACATATCCAGTTTGTCTCCTCCCATCATTTCCAGACTTGGATGAAATGCTCCCCACAGGACATGGGATCTGACATCTCAAGTAGCCACTAGCAACCCAGGAGTGTGTAAGAGTTCATGCTCCAGGCATAGTGTTTGACTGTTGGGAGTTGGGAGAAATCCAGGCAGATAAATTCCCTCTTCTTCCCTCCCTTCCCTGAATTGGTGCAAGATTTCTCCCAGTGGGGAGACCTCCTAGGCAGCCAGTGCACACAGCTTCTGCGCCTCTTCCAGGCTTGTCATGAAGCAGACTCAGTGTGCTGTCACCTTGCATTACCTCCCATTCTTTCTTACCTTGTGTCCCTTTTCTCATCCTCAATGGCCTGGGTTTTTGTCACCCAAATAAAACATTGATACCTAGTTCATGTTCCAGGCTCTGTTTTCTAGGTGACTTGCGGGTGGAGGATGTTAGACGGGGACAAAGAAGGATGAACCCCACTGTAATTTCCCCTCTGCCCCCTACCAAGCCCAGGTACCTGGACTCCCAAATATCAGCTAGCACAGGGCCTATTCTCCCCTGCCCCTCCCCTGGGGTTAAGGGCATAATGACTCCCCTGGCAACTCAACCACAGTTAGTTCAGAACCTCATTTCTGGACCTCAGCTGGCTGTTTTACTGACCAGCAAATGAATAGGAACTGGTCTAAGTCCTCAAGTAGCAGAGCTGGGATCCCAATCAGGAGCTGTCCACTTCAGAGGTGGATCTCTTACCTTAGAGGTGATATCTTCTACAGGTATCTCCTAGGCCCAGCACTGCCAGGAGATGGCCACAGTGAAATGAGTCAAGTTTGGTTCTTATGGCCCAGGGACCATCTTGGTCTAGGGGCTGAGAGGTCCACCTTGGTGCAGTGGCCATCCGTTCCGTTCCGTTCCGTTCCGTTCCGTTGCTCAGTCCGTGTCCGACTCTATGCGACCCCATGGACTGTAGCCTACCAGGCTTCTCCGTCCATGGGATTCTCCAGGCAAGAATACTGGAGTGGGTTACCATTTCCTTCTCCAGGGGATCTTCCCGACCCGTCTTCCCGCATTGGAGGCAGACGCTTTAACCTCTGAGCCACCAGAGAAGCCCATGGAGAGGAGGAATGCCTGAAGGGGGAAGGTCAAAGACTTTCTGGAGGAGGTGACCCTTGAGCTTAAGAAGCAAGGGTATGTAACATCTAGTAACCCCCTTAGTGTTGAAATAAACCCATAGGATGAAAGAAGAGAATTCCAAGCAAAGGGAAGCTGGATCTGGTAATCTGCTCTGAGAGTCAACCTGCAAGCTTCCTTTCATCCAGCACATGTTCTTGAAAGAACCCACAATACAGACAGCACCACTGCTGTGAGGAACAACTCATAGTGAGGGGCACAGAGAAAACGAAAGGATGAGTCAAGGAAGAAAGACTTCTCAAACCTAAAGGGTTTATGGGGGCTAGTTGGGTCTCCCATTTCCTGGATGTCTGCCTTTGATCATGCTCTGTGCTGGACAGTAAGGACTTAGAGAGTGACAGTGCCTTGCTGGAGGGGCAGAAAGATCATGGGCGAAAGTTCTGGAAGTGCTCCACGCTGCCAAGGAGAAGAGTCAAACCTCTGTGGACTTCTTCTGGGCATCTGGGGGCATTTTCATGGCCTTGGTTGTGCCTGCCTCTCTCCCTTCCACCCTGACCCTGCCCTGCAGGACACCTTGGTCTGTTTCCTAAGTGACTCCCTCATACCTGGGCCTGGCAGCCTGGTGGCTTCCACCCCAACTGTGAACCAGGGTAACGGATCTGATTTTTAAAAATTGGGGCAGAGGGCAATCTTTTGTGGCCAATTTCTGGCCCCAGGGACAGGAGTCTTAGATATCCAAAGTCCCTTTGGTTTTCCACCTGAGCACTGGGTCCCTTCCATGGAGTGGGGTGTCCCAGACTCAGTGGGCCAGGGCTGGCCTCTATTGGCAGCCCTGCTGGTAGGGTCAGCAGGACAGGTTGCTTGTTGGGGTGCAGGAGAGATCTGTTGGTGACCCATCACTTTCACTGAGGAACCAGAGTAGGCGAGAGTGCGCCATGTATGCTGCAATGGTGGGAAAAACAGGCCTCCACCCCTTGGAGGTCACAACCTCATAGAGGAGGGATGTAGGAAATGTACAGCATGCTGAGGACAAGTATCTGAAGGTGACTGTACTAGGCCAAAGGAGTTAGGAAGGCATTCCATAAGAAGTGGAGTTTGATCTCAGAGTTGAGGATTAAGGAGGAGTTGGGAAGATAAAGGAGGAGAAGGCGATGGCACCCCACTCCAGTACTTTTGCCTGGAAAATCCCATGGGATGGAGGAACCTGGTTTCAGTCCATGGGGTCGCAAAGAGTCGGACACGACTGAGCGACTTCACTTTCCCTTTTCACTTTCATGCATTGGAGAAGGAAATGGCGACCCACTCCAGTGTTCTTGCTTGGAGAATCCCAAGGACGGGGGAGCCTGGTGGGCTGCCGTCTATGGGGTCGCACAGAGTTGGACACGACTGAAGCGATGCAGCAGCAGCAGGAAGATAAAGGAGGTAAAAGGATAACTGGAGAAGAAATAGATCTATCCTTTATATCCACTGATTACTCCATGGCAGGCATGGCTAAGCATCTCCCAACGTTATCTTGGTTTCAACACAAGACAATGGATGGATTAGACACTGTGGGCTCTCAAGTAAGTCTAGGTTTTAATCCTGCCTTTGCCATTCCCTTAGTGTGTGTGTGTGTGTGTGTGTGTGTGTGTATGTGTCTGTGTGTGTGTGTGTGTGTGTGTGTGTCTGTATGTGTGGTAATCCTGCCTTTGCCATTCCCTTAGTGTGTGTGTGTGCGTGTCTGTGTGTGTCTGTATGTGTGTGTCTCAGTCGTGTCCATCTTTGCGACCCCATAGACTGTAGCCTGCCAGGCTGCTCTGTCCATGGGGTTCTCCAGGCAAGAATACTGGAGTGAGAAGCAGTTCCCTTCTCTAGGGGATCTTCCCAACTCATGGATCAAACATGGGTCTCCCGCATTTCAGGCAGATACTTTACCATTTGAGCCACCAGGGGAAGTCCTTGGGCAAATTAGTTATCTCTGCTTAAAATAGCAGTGAGGCCAGATTAATAGATTCAAGCGCAAGAGAGACAGAGTTAATCACATTCCAAAATGGTTTGACTTAAAAAAGGAGGGATTTTTCGCTGCCCGCCGCGCCAGCCCGTCTCCGCCGTGGGGGACGGGGCAGTCTCGGCCCCTGCGCTTGCCGTCTTTTCCGGCAGTGGGGGCTCTTCCTGTCGTCTTCACAGCCGCAACCGCCCCGCGGCCCGCCTCCTTCAGAGTCCCTGACGCGTCCCCTCCCTTCTCCGGCCGGCTGGCAGCTGAAGCGGGGGTTTCGCCTCTCCTCACTTCCAGACCGCTGGCCCGGCCGGCGTCTGCGGCTGTTCGCCGCCCCCGGCCCTGCCTCTCCCGTCAGCCCAGGGCTCCGCCATGGCAATACAGGTTCAACACCCTGCTCGTCCATGAGTAGGCACACAAAGGAAAGGGTGACAATGACCAAAGTGACACTGGAGAATTTTTATAGCAACCTTATTGCTCAACATGAAGAACGAGAAATGAGACAAAAGAAGTTAGAAAAAGCGATGGAAGAAGAAGGCCTCAGGGATGAAGAGAAACAACTCCGGAGATCAGCGCATGCTCGGAAGGAAACAGAGTTTCTTCGTTTGAAGAGAACAAGACTTGGACTGGAAGATTTTGAGTCCTTAAAAGTAATAGGCAGAGGAGCCTTTGGTGAGGTGCGGCTTGTTCAGAAGAAAGATACGGGCCATGTGCATGCAATGAAAATACTTCGTAAAGCAGATATGCTTGAAAAAGAGCAGGTTGGCCACATTCGTGCGGAGCGCAACATTCTAGTGGAGGCAGACAGTTTGTGGGTTGTGAAAATGTTCTGTAGTTTTCAGGATAAGCTAAACCTCTAACTAATCATGGAGTTCCTGCCTGGAGGGGACATGATGACCCTGTTGATGAAAAAAGACACGCTGACAGAAGAGGAGACTCAGTTTTATATAGCAGAAACAGTGTTAGCCATAGACTATTCACCAACTTGGATTCATCCACAGAGACATCAAACCAGACAACCTTCTCCTGGACAGCAAGGGCCATGTGAAGCTTTCTGACTTTGGCCTTTGCACAGGACTGAAAAAAGCACATAGGACAGAATTTTATAGGAATCTGAACCACAGCCTCCCCAGTGATTTCACTTGTCAGAACATGAATTCCAAAAGGAAAGCAGAAACCTGGAAGAGAAATAGACGTCAGCTAATGCCTTCCTGGAGGATAGTCCTCTCCACCCTAAAGGGTCACCTGCAGGCTTGGGCTGACCAGGCCTCTCTGCTGGGGTGATCTCTGAAGAGAGACCCTCTGAATTTTAGCACGAAGTGCCTCTTCTTTCACAGCTGCCACCACCACCTTTAGAGAACTTTTGCTGCATCAGAAAAATGTGGAGGCTCCATATTAATGCATTATTGCTTTAAAAAATTTTGATGACTCTTAAAGCGTCATTTGCACCTATGTGATAACTTTGCATATTGCAGAGTGTCGTGGCCAAGTCACAACTGGGAGACTGCTTCCTGCCAGTCTTGAGGTTGTAAACATCAGCTATGAAAGGAAAGTATGTCCTAGCTTAGCGATTCAGGAAAACAAACAAAAAAAAAGGAATATCAAAGTGACATTAGTAATTGAAACTGCTTTGGATTTTAATGACTTAGAGGAAGGAAAGGCAATGGCAAGCCACTCCAGTACTCTTGCCTAGAAAATCCCATGGATGGAGGAGCCTGGTAGGCTGCAGTCCGTGGGGTCGCTAAGGGTCGGACACGACTGAGCGACTTCACTTTCACTTTTCACTGTCACACATCGGAGAAGGAAATGGCAACCCACTCCAGTGTTCTTGCTGGGAGAATCCCAGAGAAGGGGGAGCCTGGTGGGCTTCCATCTATGGGGTCACACAGAGTCGGACACGACTGAAGTGACTTAGCAGCAGCAGCAGCAGCAGCAGCAGCAGAGGAAGGAAAAATAATTTTAGGGAAATATTAACTCTGGATGAAGATCATGTGTTTGCCCCTTATTCTTTCATTCATGGTTTGCTGGTAAAAAGGAAGTGAGAGTCTTTTGTGTAACTATGTAGTTTCTTTGGATTACCAAATAGTTGGGGTCTTGATCCCCATGTGTTTTGCAGGAGTGTGTGGTAAGCATGGGTAATGAGAATAGGAGGGTGCTAATCTATGTGGGTCACAATAAACTGTGGAAAATTCTGAAAGAGATGGGAATCCCAGGCCACCTGACCTGCCTCTTGAGAAACCTGTATGCAGGTCAGGAAGCAACAGTTAGAACTGGACATGGAACAACAGACTGGTTCCAAATAGGAAAAGGAGTACGTCAAGGTTGTATATTGTCACCTTGCTTATTTAACTTATATGCAGAGTACATCATGAGGAACGCTGGGCTGGAAGAAGCACAAGCTGGAATCAAGATTGCTGGGAGAAATATCAATAACCTCAGATATGCAGATGACACTACCCTTATGGCAGAAAGTGAAGAGGAACTCAAAAGCCTCTTGATGAAAGTGAAAGAGGAGAGTGAAAAGGTTGGCTTGAAGCTCAACATTCAGAAAACAAAGATCATGGCATCTGGTCCCATCACTTCATGGGAAATAGATGGAAAAACAGTGGAAACAGTGTCAGACTTTATTTTTGGGGGCTCCAAAATCACTGCAGAAGCTGATTGCAGCCATGAAATTAAAAGACGCTTGCTCCTTGGAAGGAAAGTTATGACCAACCTTGATAGTATATTAAAAAGCAGAGACATTACTTTGCCAACCAAGGTCCGTCTAGTCAAGGCTATGGTTTTTCCCGTGGTCATGTATGGATGTGAGAGTTGGACTGTGAAGAAGGCTGATCGCCGAAGAATCGATGCTTTTGAACTGTGGTGTTGGAGAAGACTCTTGAGAGTCCCTTATACTGCAAGGAGATCCAACCAGTCCATTCTAGAGGAGATCAATCCTGGATGTTCATTGGAGGGACTGATGCTAAAGCTGAAGCTGCAATACTTTGGCCACCTCATGCGACGAGTTGACTCACTGGAAAAGACTCTGATGCTGGGAAAGGTTGGGGGCGGGAGGAGAAGGGGACGACAGAGAATGAGATGGCTGGATGGCATCACCGACTCTGTGGACATGAGTTTGAGTGAACTCCGGGAGTTGGTGATGGACAGGGAGGCCTGGCGTGCTGTGATTCATGGGGTCGCGGAGAGTCGGACACGACTGAGCGACTGAACTGAACTGAACTGAACTGAACTGAATCTGTATGTTGGAAAGTGGCATGGGATGATTTTTCTTGAGGGGGATGCCGACATTTTAACTTCTAAACTTCTGAATAAACTGTGTGAAAACAAAAAATAAATAAAAAATAAAAAAGGAGGGATTTTTGTACTCCAGGTGAGAGTGGAAGGTGGATTGGACCAGGTTATGGAAATAAAGGTAGAAGGTAGTACATTTAGGAGAGAAAATTAACCCTGGTAAAATTTATTGAATTTGGTTGGTCAGGGAGTGGTCAAAGGTTTCTGGCTTGTGTTGTAAGTAACGCAGAAAGAGAACTGGATGACAATCCTTTATTTTTATTGTGATATTTAATATGTGCAAAAAATTGTATATATATATACAATTTAAAGAATAATTTTAAAGACACTTATTTGCTTTTATGACACTTGAGAAAAAGAACATACTGATACATTTGAAGACTTGAGTTCCCCTCTCTGGTTACATTCCTCATCCTATCCTGAATTTTGGTTGATCTTGTCTTTGCTTTTCTTTGTTGTTCTTACCATATATGTATTCTTAAACAATATAATGATTGGTTTTATGTAGTTTTGAATTTTGTGTTTATTCTATTTGGTGTTCATTAAACTTCTTTAAAGTTTTATTGTCTTAATAAAATTTGGAAAAAATTTGGCCATTTTTTTGTCAATTTTTTGTCACCCCTGCTCTCCTTCTGACACACAGACACAGTCTGACTCACAGTGCAACAAAGGCGGACATTTTAGTCATGTCCGACTCTGTGACCCTCTGGATTGTAGCCCACCAGGCTCCTCTGTCCATAGGATTCTCCAGGCAAGAATACTGGAGTGGGTTGCCTTGCCTTTCTCCAGGGGATCTTCCCAACCCAAGGATCGAAGCAGCGTCTCTAGTGTCTCCTGTGTTGACAAATGGGTTCTTTATCACTAGTGCCACCTGGGAAGCATTGCCCCAAAGATCAGTAATACTCATTTTTTTCAGTCTTTGAATGGCTGACAATTTACTTTCTGGATGTCAGAAAATTGTGAATTTACACTGTTGATTGTTGGATTGTTTTACTCCTTTAAGTGTGGTGTTAGCTTTTATTTCTGGCATGAATTTCACTTGGAATTAGTTGGCTCTCTTTGAGGCTTCCTCTTTTTCTCCCTTTGTGTTGTTCTGACACTCAGTTGTGTCCGACTTTTGACGACCCCACGGACTGCAGCACACCAGGCTTCCCTGCCCTTCACTATCTCCTGGAGTTGGCTCAAACTCATGTTCACTGGGTCGGTGATGCCACCCAACCATCTCATCTTCCGTCACCCTCTTCTCCTGTTGTCAGTCTTTCCCAGCTTCAGGGTCTTTTCCAGTGAGTCAGTTCTTCTCATCAGGTGGCCAAAGTATTGGCGCTTCAGCTTTCGCATCAGTCCTTCCAATGAATATTCAGGGTTGATTTCCTTTAGGACTAACTGGTTTGATCTCCTTGCAGTCCAAGGGACTCTCAAGAGTATTTCTCCAGACGCGGGAGACGCCCGGCTCCGGCGGCGCAGGCGTAGACGCGGGAGACGCCCGGCTCCGGCCCAACCGACCACGTGCAGAATCGTGGCTGAGATGAGCTACCCTGCGCCCAGGGTTAGGGCGGTGGCCCAGAGGAGCTGTACCACGTTCAGGAGGTGGTGGCTGCTTGGGCACCAGAGGGCTGAGAGGAGCTGATCTACATTCAAAGCAGGAGGCGCGGCCTTGAGGAGGTACCCCTCGTCCAAGGTAAGGTACAGCAGCTGCGCCTTGGTGGAGCAGCTGGGAAGAGATACTCCACGACCAAGTGGAATATAAGAATCCAGTGTTCTGGGGAGGAAGGAACAAGATGGCGGAGGGATAAGATGGCAAGACTACTTTCTCCCCCACAAATTCATCAAAAGAACATTTGAACGCGGAGTAAAGTCCACAAAACAACTTCTGAATACTGGCAGAGGACATCAGGCTCCCAGAAAAGCAGCTCATTGTCTTCTAAAGGAGAGAGAAGAAATCCAGCTCCACCCACCAGAACACCGACACATGCTTCCCTAACCAGGGAACCCGGACAAGTCACCCGTCCAACCCCACACACAGTGAAGAAACTACGTAATAAAGAGAACTCCACAAACTGCAAGAAGAGGGAAAGGCCACCCCAAGCAAAGCAATATAAGCAAGATGAAGAGGCAGAGACATACCCAGCAAGTAAAGGAACAAGATAATTGCCCACCAACACAAACAAAAGAAGAAGATATAGGGAATTTACCTGATAAAGAATTTCAAATTTTGATGGTGAAAATGATTCAAAATCTTGAAAGCAAAATGGAGTTACAGATAAATAACCTGGAGAAAAGGATTGAGAAGATGGAAGAAAGATTTAATAAGGACTTAGAAGAAATAAAAAAGAGTCAATATACAATGAATAATGCAATAGATGAGATCAGAAACACTCTGGAGGGAACAAACAGTAGAATAACAGAGGCAGAAGACAGGATAAGCGAACTAGAAGATAGAATTGTAGAAATAAATGAAACAGAAAGGAAAAAAGAAAAACGAATTAAAAGAAATGAGGACAATATTAGAGTCCTCTGGGACAATGTTAAACGCTCCAACATTCAAATCATAGGAGTCCCAGAAGAAGAAGACAAAAAGAAAGACCATGAGAGAATACTTGAGGAGATAATAGTTGAAAACTTCCCTAAAATGGGGAAAGAAATAATCACCCAAGTCCAAGAAACCCAGAGAGTCCCCAACAGGATAAACCCAAGGCGAAATACTCCAAGACACATATTAATCAAATTAACAAAGATCAAACACAAAGAACAAATATTAAAAGCAGCAAGGGAAAAGCAGCAAATAACACATAAGGGGATTCCCATAAGGATAACAGCTGATCTTTCAACAGAAACTCTTCAGGCCAGAAGGGAGTGGCAAGACATACTTAAAGTGATGAAAGAAAATACCCTACAGCCCAGATTACTATACCCAGCAAGGATCTCATTCAAATATGAAGGAGAAATCAAAAGCTTTACAGACAAGCAAAAGCTGAGGGAATTCAGCATCACCAAACCAGCTCTCCAACAAATGCTAAAGGATCTTCTCTAGACAGGATACACAGAAAGAGTATATAAACTTGAACCCAAAGCAATAAAGAAAATGGCTACGGGATCGTACTTATCAATAATTACCTTAAACGTAAATGGGTTGAAATTTTCAAAAAGGCTAGGAAACAATTCTCATAGCCATCAATAGTTCAGTGTTGAGTTCATGAATAGTTTTTAAAGTTTGGGACAAACTGTAGTATTTGCTATTTGAAGTACTATTTGTAATTGGCATATTACGATGTAACATTGGTCTACATTTCCATCTTAAAATGCCTAAAAATGCCTAACAGGTTTTTAGATTTGTGAATTTTAGTTGAAATGTATTTTACGATGTTACTAAACCTGCAGAAGTATTGAAATATTTCAGAGAACTTATTCACTGTACATTTAATTTATTTTATTTATAAAAGTTATGAACTGAAAAAAAAAAAAAAAAAGAGTATTTCTCCAGCACCACAGTTCGAAAGTATTGATTCTTTGTAATGCAGCCATCTTTGTTTGTCGTAACTTTTCTTCCAAGGAGCAAGCGTTTTCCAATTTTGTGGCTGCGGTCACCATCTGCAGTGATTTTTGGAGACCAAAATTTCTACCAAAATTTTGGCAGTAAATAAAACCTGCCACTCTAACTTTCAAATAATGAATGACAACTAGATTTCTTTTCATATATTTATGGCTATTATTCTTTGATGTGAATTATCTGTTCATGATTTTGTCCATTTTTCCCTTTTGGTTTTGGTTTATTTTCCCCTCATTTTTAGAGTTTGAGTTGTCTTTTGATTTTATCTACCATCTATTTACACACTTATGGCCGTGTAAAAGATTTTTATTTTCATGCAATCAGTTTTCCTCACTTACTTTTATTGCATCTGCATTTGAGTTAGAACCCTTTGTCTAAATTTTGGTTACAGAGGAATTCACCTGTTTTTTCCCTAGTAATAGTATCTTGAATATTTTACTTTTAGATTCTCGATCCATTTGAGATTACTTTTACTTATGGAATCAGCTATAGATCTAATATCAACTTTTGCTAGTAGATTAAGCAGCTATCCCAGAACAATTTCTTTTCTTTCTCACTTATTTTTTTTGGCCATATCACACAGCATGTGGGATCTTAGTTCCCCGACCATGAATTGAACCTGTGCCCCTTGCATTGGAAATCCAGAGTCTTAACCCTTGGACTGCCAGGAAAGTCCCTCTTTAAAAAAAAAATTCTGATTGAATTTTGGCTGTTCTGGCTCTTTGTTGCTTCCCAGGCTTTCTCTAGTTCCTTTGAGCAGGGGCTACCTGCTAGTTGCAGTGTGGGCTTCTCACTGCAGTGACTTCTCTTGTTGCAGAGCACATGCTCTAGAGCACAGGCTCAGAGCTTGTGGCATACAAGCTGTTACCCCACAGCATGTGGAATCTTCCTGGGCCTGGGATCGCACGTGTGTCCCCTGCACTGGCAGGCAGATTCTTAACCACTGGGTCACTAGAACATTCTTAAACCCTCTGCTAACTCCCAGGGTTGTCTTCTCTGACTCCCGCAACACCACAGCCCTCCCACTGTGGACACTGTGTATTCTGTGCCTCAGGCCCACACTAGCACCTCCCTTCCCTCCATTCCCAGAACTTCTTAAAGTTCATTTTTCTTCCAGTGATTTGTTACTTTCATACTTATTTCCCCAACATCCTTGTGTCTATTTATAAGCTTTCTATTTTATCCCACTGGTCCGTCTCCTCATCCACTGGCTCCACATTACTATTTGTTGACCTTGCAGCCAGAGCAGAGCCCGGTGATCACCCTCCTACAGGCCTGTCAATGCAGACACTGAACACTGCAGGCCTCCCATCCATACCACCACCCTCAGGCCCTCTGCTAACTCCCAGGGTTGTCTCCTCTGACTTCCCCAACGCCACAGCCCTCCCACCGTGGACACTGTATTCTGTGCCTCAGCCCACACTAGCACCTCCCTTCTCTCTCAGGCACCCAGCCCCTGTCCACAGCTCACCTGCGCCCTGGAGGGTTCTCTCCTGCTTGATCAGTGACTGTGGACCAGCTCTGCTTCCACAATGACTACAAACCTGCAAATTTGTCTTCCATTCACCTTCTGCAACTATACCTTCTTCAGTGAGATCTGAACCCCAACCTCAGAGAGAGGGCTCAGCTTCCAAGCTTATCCTTACTCCTAAGCTTGTCCTAAGCCACAGTTAGAGCTGGACATGGAAGAACAGACTGGTTCCAAATAGGAAAAGGAGTACGTCAAGGCTGTATATTGTCACCCTGCTTATTTAACTTATATGCAGAGTACATCATGAGGAACGCTGGGCTGGAAAAAGCACAAGCTGGAATCAAGATTGCCAGGAGAAATAGCAATAACCTCAGATATGCAGATGATACCACTCTTATGGCAGAAAGTGAAGAAGAACTAAAGAGCCTCTTGATGAAATTGAAAGAAGATAGTGAAAAAGTAGGCTTAAATCTCAACATTCAGAAAACTAAGATCATGGCATATTGTCCCATCACTTCATGGTGAATAGATGGGGAAACAGTGGAAACAGTGAGAGACTTTTTCTGGGCTCCAAAATCACTGCAGATGGTGACTGCAGCCATGAAATTTAAAAGACGCTTGCTCCTTGGAAGAAAAGTTGTGACCAACCTAGACAACATATTAAAAAGCAGATACATTACTTTGTCAACAAAGGTCCATCTAGTCAAGGCTATGGTTTTCCAGTAGTCATGTATAGATGTGAGAGTTGGACTGTGAAGAAAGCTGATTGCCGAAGAATTGATGCTTTTGAACTGTGGTGCTGGAGAAGACTCTTGAGAGTCCCTTGGACTGCAAGGAGATCCAACCAGTCCATTCTAAAAGAGATCAATCCTGGGTGTTCATTGGAAGGACTGATGCTGAAGCTTAAACTCCAATACTTTGGCCACCTCATGAGTTGAGTTGACTCACTGGAAAAGACTCTGATGCTGGGAGGGGTTGGGGGTGGGAGGAGACGGGAACGACAGAGAATGAGATGGCTGGATGGCATCACCGACTCCATGGACATGAGTTTGAGTGAACTCCGGGAGTTTGTGATGGACAGGGAGGCCTGGTGTGCTGTGATTCATGGGGTCGCGGAGAGTCGGACACAACTGAGCGACTGAACTGAACTGAACTGAACTGATGCTGGGAGAGATTGAAGGCGGAAGGAGAAGGGGATGACAGAGGATGAGATGGTTGGATGGCATCACCGACTCAGTAGACTTGAGTTTGAGTAAACTCCGGGAATTGATGATGGACAGGGAGGCCTGGCGTGCTACAGTCCATGAGGTAGCAAAGAGTCGGACACAACTGAGCGACTGAACTGAACTGAGAGCTTCTGCTCTTTCAGTCTCAGAGTCCCATATAGTGTTCCCTTATATCTTAGAGTTTCTCTTTTATTACAGTTTATTCATTCTGTATATCAAACTTCTCTTGTGTAAATCACTGTGTTTACCGTCTCCTGATTGGACTCAGAATGGTGCAGTCACAGAGCATGTTTTTTTGTGGTGTGAAAGAAAAATGCAGTTAGTATCCCATACCGTACAGTATCATTGCCTACTTCATACTACTGTGTCTACTAATGAGTTTATTACATCAGAAATAAACATGGAATTGGTGGTTTTAATGCTTCATATACTATGAAATTCTTAATGGGTTATTATTTGAGTGTTTTAGTGAAGTGTGAGGAAAGTTGCTGAGATATTTAATGGGGTGGGAGTGTGTTACTATTTTTCATATTTAGGTTAATGTCTAGAATTCACTGTCCAGCAGGTTAACTTTGGATAATGAGGGATGGCTGCATTATCTTTTCTCTTTGTGGTGGTTGCAATTGACATAAGATCCAAATGCACTCTCATATCTCATATTCCCACCCCAGTGAGTTGATAATTTTCCTTGGCAATTGTTATTGAAGATTTCTTTGGGGAGGCAGGGCCTTTCCTTTTGGCAATCAGAATCTTAGTTCCCTGATCAGGGATGGAATTCATGGCCCCTGCAGTGGGGGCACAGAGTCTTAACCACTGGACAGCCAAGGAAATGCCCCGAAAAGCTATACATTTTTTAAATACATACATTTGTGATAAACCGATATAAGGAAAATCGAGGGAATTTAGATATACAAAATTCAGAGCAGTAGTTAATCCTAGATGATAGAGAGTTGGATGGGAGAAGCACATGGGTAGATGCAAAAGTGTCAATAATATTCCAGTTCTTGAATTGGGTGAGGATTCTAATTCCAGTCCAAACCCGATGTGTGATTTTTTTTCAGGGCTGACCTTAAGGCTGTGCCTGGCTGGTCTCCTGGGGGAAGCTGCTCTCCCCACACCAGACGTGATACACAGCAGGTCACTGCAGTTTCTGAAGGGAGATGAAGGACCCAGGGTCCCTTGGAGCAGACAAGCTGATGCATGGTTGTGTTTCTTGCCCGCTCACCTCCATCCAGAGGCCTTCTTACCGGAGCCCTGGTGAGGCATTCTTCTTCACTATGACTCAGTACTTTTCTAGTCTTAGCCCTTTCTTCCCAGACTCCCCAAGTGCATGAAAAGACAGGAAGTGTTTGTTTGTGGATCTTTGGCAGTGAGATCATTCCAGTCGGCCTGCATTATCTGACCCTTGCCTGGTGCTGTTCTGAGAGGGTGTCAACCCAAATAATCAATAAACAGTCTATAATAAGGAATAGAAGAGAGTGTGATTCTAGCGATACTGAGGACTAGCCTGGGGGTGTGCTGCTGCTGCTAAGTCACTTCAGTTGTATCCGACTCTGTGTGACCCCATAGACGGAAGCCCACCAGGCTCCCCCGTCCCTGGGATTCTCCAGGCAAGAACACTGGAGTGGGTTGCCATTTCCTTCTCCAACGTGTGAAAGTGAAAACTGAAAGTGAAGTCGCTCAGTCGTGTCCGACCCTTAGCGACCCCACGGACTGCAACCTACCAGGCTCCTCCATCCATGGGATTTTCCAGGCAAGAGTACTGGAGTGGCTTGCCATTGCCTTCTCCGAGCCTGGGGGTGTAGTCTCCACCAAGAAAGAAAGTGCTCTGGAGATGCGTGGGTGGTATTCAGCACAGTTTTATATCTTCTCAGAACAAGAGCATACATCAAACACGACATAAGTATATTCCTTCAAGGTCTCAAAAGAAAGAAACTAGCATGCGGTGAGTCAGTGTGGCCTTGGCACCTGAGAAGGGAATCTTCCAGGGAGTACTAGCACTGGTGTCATGGGAAGGGTGGCATTGATCCCTATTCTCAAGACATTCTTTTCACTTCTAGACAATGCATGCTGCTCTTCTAGACTTAAAGCAGATGTACAATGGATGTTTGGCCAAAAGCCAGGCTGCTATAGCCACAAAAAGTTCAGGCCAAATGTTGCATATGCCAGAATGCTTTCCCCACACTCCAGTGGGTGAAAACCTTTTCCGTTTTGGAAAATGGAGCATCAGGGAGCCAGCATCTCTTTGTTTTACCTCTTACTTGCAGTGTCACAGGAAGTGAGTACATATTTGACTTTTACCTGCAGTTTGACTTGTTGTCTTAATTAACCATCTTGGCACCTGGCAACTCAGCAGATTGATGCAGCCGGCAAGGTGCTCCATTGAGCCCTAAGCCTTTCCGGGAGAATAAAAAGCCTGAGGGTTCCATGGGCATTTCCATAGCTCTGCAAGTGGGCCTTGGGAGCACTAGTGAATGAGGTGTAGCAACTTTTAGTTCTGAGAGGAACTGTTGGTCTTGAACTCCCTGGCTGAGTTTCCCTGTGGGTCAAATTAGCAATCCAACAGAGGGGCTCTGGGAAAGCTAGGGAAGCAGCTCCCTGGCCACTGCTCATGGTTCTGGGACCAACAACTGTCAGAGACACCTCCCACTGTGCAGTAACTGTTGTTGAATCTGAGCAGGTCCCTGGTGCCAAGATAAGCCTTGCAACCCAGTGTGTTATTGATTCTCATATAGTAGTATGTGCGGGCATGTGCGCAGTCACGTCCGACTCTTGCCACCGCATGGACCACCAGGCTTCTCTGTCCATGGAATTTTCCAGCTAAGAATCCTGGAGTGGATTGCCCAAAAACAAAAATTGAGATTCATGGCTTCTGTCAAAGAGTATAGACTCCTCCAGGGTCACTTTCTTCAGTATCTCAAAGAGACCTGGAGACTTGGTTAGTCTGCCATCACCATGGCAAATATCATCTTGTTAAACTTTGTGCTGGAGGGATTTCCCTGACTGTCCAGTGGTTAGGGTTCCTCGCTTCCACCATAGAGAGTATGTGTTTGATCCCTGGTGGGGGAATTTAAAACCCCTCATGCCTCGCAGCCAAAACAAATAAACTGTGTGATGGAGAGTCTGTTTGGGGTGCGTTACTACAGACCCCTCTTTCAAGGTGCCCTGACAGAGTCCACTTTGACTGGGAGGGATGAGAAAGATGAAGAGAAGAGGGCCCAACCATCTGAGACCTCCTTCTTCTACTAGGTGCTGTTTGGCTCCCTCAGGTTTGATCCACCCGTGATAAGTTCCTCCTTCGGACTGCACTTGCAGAGGCCAGAGCCTCCTTGCCGCCTTCCCTGTGGTCCTAAGGGAACCAACAGTAAGGGATTGCAGACAGTAGGTGGTAAGCCTTAGCCAGATTCGGATTTCCAGGTTTGTAGATGCTGCCTGAGTTGGCCCTGGGCAGTTGGTCCAAGACAGAGTTCAAGTCTTAACTGACACATTCCTACATGTGGAAAAAGCCGCCACTGGCAAAATAGCGAAGATTGATGGAGAGAGCAGGTGTTAGAGTAATGACCTGGCGCCCTCTACTGGGCAACCTGGGCTAAGGCCTCCCCAGAAAGTTCTCTGAACTTGACTCTTGGCTGGCAGTCTCATGGGAGACTGATCTAGGCCAAGGAAACCCAGACCAAGTGCTAGCCATGGGTCACATGATGCGGGGGCTCCTGTGGAGCTGGGAGATGAAGAGAACTGCCACTCTTACCTGGACCTCCTGACGTTCAAAAAGAAAATTAACAAGATTATGGGCCATGCTAAGGTCCCTCTGTCACCACAAGGGATCCTAGGCCAAGATCAAGGTTCAACAGGGATGTGGGGGAGAATTGCACTTCTTGACCTTTTTTAAAAATTGAAGTTGACTTACAATGTGTTCATTTCTGGTGTACAGCAAAATGATTCAGTTAGATATAGTTAGATACCTATATGTATATCTATCTGTATGTGTTCCTTTTCAGATTATTTTCCATTGTAGGTTATTACAAGGTATTGAATATACTTCCCTGTGCTATACAGTAAGTCTTGCTGTTTACCTACTTTGTTTTTTAAAAAAATATTCCTTTGGCTGCACAGGATCTCAGTAGTAGCACATGGAATCTTCATTTCGTCACGTGGGATCTTCTGCTGCTTCATATAGACTCTCTAGTTGTGGCACGTGAGTTTAGTTGCTTCGTGGAATGTGGGATCTTCCCAGACCATGGGTTGAACTGCTGTCCCAGCACTGCAAGGCAAATTCTTAACCACTGGACCACATTAAGAAAGGAAACATCCTTTCCCTGACAGCCAGCACTTGACACCAACACCACCACCCCTGTGTCCTGACAACATTTGGGGAAGACAGAGGGGAAAAAGAAAACACTTTGCCTAAGAGAAAAACAGTTGAGATAGGAGGTTTCATTTTTTAATGATTAAATTCATCCAAATGAGCTTCATTTAATCTGAGACCACTTGACACTGAAGTGACCAAGTGTCCCCCTCCTAACTCCATAGAAATGGACTTTCAAAAAAATATGAACTCAGAGATAAAATGCTACATTCTGTACACATTTGAACTATGAATACAATTCTCTACATACAAACATTTTTACGTGTACAAATAGAAGTAAATAGTGATCTACAAGGATTCATAGCACACTGATGCAAACATTACATTCGCGATGCACAGGAAATTCAATGCAGAGTGCTTCTGATTCTACTGAAATGCACACACATATTCTTTATGTTTCAGAAAAAAAAATGAAAACTTTAAAAATTTACAACTAATATTAAGCATCTACTATGTGCTGGCAGGTGCTAATTGCCAAGCAAAGTCTTAGCAGGGAGATTCAGTTCAAGTCATTTCCTCAAAGGCTGCGGGGTTTGTCATCATGGGAGAAATTCATCTGTGGACTCTCTGATGCTGCTTTAAGTGATCGGATCGGGCAAAGTCTTTGTTGCATATAGTACACACGTAGGGCCGCTCCCTGGTGTGCCTTTTCTTGTGTCTGTTGAGCTCATCCGAACGGGAGAATGCCCATGTGCATCCATTCATGTTACATTTATAGGGCTTCTCTCCTGGAACCAAGAAAGAAAGGGAGACTTGTCATGATTCAAGGTAGCATGGGACAGGGACGTTGGAAAAGAATGGAGAAGAAATTGTTGAGCATGTTGGAGTGGGACACAGAGAGACAGAAGACAGGACTGGAAGGTGACTACAGGAAAGGAAGAGGAGGAGGGCAGGATAGGCTGGAGGGCTGAAGGAGGAAGAGGAAAAGAAAAAGAAATGTAGGAGGCAAAGCAGGAAGGTAGTGGTGGGTAGAGAAGGTTGAGTGGGGGTTATCTATTGGGACAATGGGAGTCCATAAAGAGACAGTCCCAGGAGAGGTAAGGTCAGGACCATCCTAAGAGGTCAAACAAAGCCCTCCACTTCTTCCATCATCCCAGGCAGTCAACACCACAAAACGCTGCAGCCAGGTTGCCTCTGGAGCAGAACTAGAGTCTGTCTGTTCTAGAGTCTGTCTGCTTTTTATACCCCTTCAGATTGGCCAACCTTTTCTAGAGTCTTCTGGGTCCCAGACTTAGAGGGAGGTGGCAATGATCTCAAATGATCCCAACGTTTTGTAAAGGCAGAGGCCTTTAGTTATTCTCCTGACACCCCCTCCTTCAGTCTTGACTCACCTGTGTGCACGCGCTCATGGATTCGCAGATGGGAAGATTTGGCATAGGCTTTCCCACAGTTATAGGTGCAGATGTAGGGCCTCAGAATGTCAGGCCTCTTCTGCAATGGACACCTCTGAATCTTGGGATTCCACTTTGGCATTTCTACAGGTTGTCCTTGGATCAAATGAGAACTGGCAACATACAGGATTCTAGGATATGACAATGATGCTGAGGATTGTGGCATTATATGGACTCCATGGAGAGTGTCATCACTGACTGTCTTCATCTGACCCCCATAGAGAGTCTGGTCCCCATTGAAGTTCATCTGTCCTACCCTGAGGGTCTGGTATTCATCCATGGTCTTCATCTGATTCCCATAGATGGTCTTGTCTGCAGTGAAGGTCATCTGGGTTCCACTGAGACTCTGGCATACAGTGGGGCTCTTCATCTGACCTCCATACAGGGTCTGATCCCCACTGATGGTCATCTGGCCTCCACAGAGGGTTTGGTCATCATTGAGGGTCTTCACCTCACTACCCTCATTGGAGATTGTCCTCTCATTTGCATTAACAACTGTTACTTGACAATCAGTGTTAAATGTCATTGGGGTGTCAGTTACATCCATCAACTGGGATGCTCCTGTTGGGGTTCTCTCATCAAAGGATGTCACCTTGGGGTCAAAAAGAAAGTCACTTTAGGTTTTCAAGGGGCAAATCAAGGTTTTAACATGGGTTGTGATTAGTTCTGGACAAGAACTTCCCAGATGTGAGAACATGCATAAATCTTCATTGTGGGCCTCAAAGGATTCAATACCTGGTTCTTCATGGACTCCATTTGGCTGACGTCATCATGGGCAGTCAGAGGTACAGGGAGCTCTGACTCTGGTACAGCTGGGGTTTTTGCCTCATGTATCTCATTGATCTCCTGAAGAAATTCCTCAATGTCCTCAAGTGTCACAAAGAAAGAAGTCATGGAAGCCTCTTTGCTGGTGCCTGATAACTGAACTAGATCTTCACGTGTGGGTTTCTGCAAAAAAGTTAAAGTTCAGATACCCTATCCAGTACAAATTCTGATTCCATACACCCACCATCACTGCTTAGCTAAAAGCCTACAATTGCCTCTTAATTGGCCTCTGTGAATCTGGAGTTGACTCCACCCTGTGTGCACCTCCCCCCATGCCCGCAGCTGCACACATAGAGTAATGTTTCTAAAATGAAAACACTTCCTTTGCATCTCCTATCTATTAGTGGAGATGGGAATCTAGATGAATGCAAACACCCCACTATTCCCTGCAGAGATCTTGCTGTACAGACTTCTTTAAAATTGATGTACCCTTGATGTACAATATTATATGTCACAAGTGTACACTGTAGTTATTCACAGTAGTTAAAGGTGAAGCTCAAATTTTAGTTTATATAAAATATCAGCTATATTCCCTGTTTTGTACAATACATCCTTGTAGCTTATTGTATACATACTAGTTTGTGTCTCTTAATCCACTATCTCTATATTGTCCCCGTTTCCACGCAGAGACTTTTCCAAAGCCGCCCCATCTCACAGGTATCCTACTGGACATTTGGTTAAATTAATGAACTTCCAACCACATTATCTCATTTTATTGACATTATAACCCCATAAAAAAGAGCCATGATAAAACCCTATTAAAGAAGAACTCACAGAAGTTCAAAGAGGTGAAATGACTTAACTTGAATTGGACCTATCTTGCTCTGGGTGCTCACAGACCTGAACCACTGTGGAAAATACCCCCTGAATCTTCCTGGGATTCCCTCTGGCACTGCAGCTTCCTGAGAACTATCCTGGAAAGCATCAGCTTCCGGAAACCAATCCAGGAAGAAGCTACTCTACAGGCAGAGGCTTGATGTGCACATGCCCAAACTCTATGCTTCTCTTCTCAGTAGCCATCCTTATGCTTCTAGATTCCTGTACACCTGGTAGGAAGTTTATAGTTGACGCCAAAAGCCATGATGCCAGTAGCCTCACAGCTCACAGCTTTCACCCTGTGTGCCTCTTTGTAGCTCTTGACATACTCTAGTCAGAGAAGTCTGCTCAGTTTTGCCATATCCCTGCCCTGTCTCGAGTTCAGCCTTCCTCTCTCAGCACACTGTCTCGGTGACTATAACCTGTCTTATCAAATATGATCTCCATTCCCATCCTGCCACCAAAGCCTGGACACTCTGCCTTGTCCTGACTCTCAGAACAGGGAGACAGATATCATAATTCTTTCCAGGTTATAATCAAAACTTATGACTATACAGCCATTGAATACGGTAGACTGAGGACACTCTGAAGTCTTCTTCTACACAAAATCCATAGAAGTAATAGATGGCCTTACGTTTGTTATCTACAATCACACTCCGAAAGAAGTGGAATTTTCAAAGCTGCAGTATAGCAGAGGCCACTTCACTTGGAGGGATGGAAATGGATACTTTCATGAGGCCAATGTCATTGCGGAAACACTCCACCAGAGGACCATCAAAACCTACAGATTCTCTGAGATGAAGGACTCATTGAAAGTCAACTTCTAAAAAGGTCTTATTCTGACATTTCCTTTCCTCCCATTTTTAGTCTTGAAATAGTGTCATGCCTGTCTGCTCCTCTTCCCTCATCATGGAACTTAAAGTTCCTCAAGGCTAGAGGACTCTACTTTTTCCTTAGAAGGGTCTGACAGATCCAGCTGGACGTACATCAGAGTAAAGGGACCAAATGAAGGACTTTGGATTTCCCCTCCCAGCTCTAGGTCCGCATCCAGCCTCTAAAGTCTCAGGATGTATTTGGTATGTCAATGACATCTGTCATCTGGCATGTTTCTTGGATTTACTCTCATCAAGGCAGTTCCCTGTCGGGTCAAAAACAGGTCTCACTTAGGTTTCCCGGGTGCAAATCAAGAGTTTTAACATGGGTTGATCTTAGTTCTGGTTAAGAACTGTCCCAGGGATGTTAAAACATGAATATATCATCAAAGGATTCATTACCTGTTTCTGCATGGATTCCTTGTGGCTGTCCTCTTCACGGGCAGTCAGAGGTACACAAAACTCTGGCTCTGGGGCAGCTGGGGTCCTTGCCTTATGTGTCGCATTGGCTTCCTGTAGAAATGCCTTGATTTCCTCAACTGTCTGAAGATAGGAGTACCTCGACACCTCTTTGCTGTTGCCTGATACCTGAACTAGATCTTCACTTGTAGGATCCTGCGAAAAAGAAGTTCATGGGTCGTACCCAGATCTAATCCCAGTTCCACACTCCCTTCTTCTCCATGCCTGCTGATACAATCCTGGTCAAGCCCACCAACATATGTTGCCCAAAGTCTGTAATTGCATCTTAATTGGCCTCTATGAATCTGGAGTTGACTCTAGCTCATATGCCCTCCACACACAGTAATATTTCTTAAATGAGAACTGTTCTATGCTACACTTATCTACCGGTGGAGGTGGGCCTCCGGATGAATGCGTGAGTGCTCCACCATCCCCTGCGGAGACTTTGCCCCACAGACTCTTTTTTAAATTGATGTATACTTGGTGAGTGATATTATATGTTAGAGGGCTACATATAGTGACTCACAGTAGTTTAAAGTTATACCCAGTTTAGTAATTATAAAATATTGGCTGTCTGTTTTGTACAATATATCCTTGTAGCTCATTAAACACGTAAGAGTTGGTAACACTTAATCCCCTCTCTCTGTATTTCCTCCTCTCCAATCCCCAGAGAGACTTTTCCAAAGATGCCCCATCTCCCAGACATCCTCCTGGAGATTTGGTTAAATCAATGGAAGTCCAAACACATTATCTCATTTGAGTCACACGATGACCCCAGAAACAGGGGCCATGCTTAAACCCTATTAAAGAAGAATTCAGGACTTGCCTGGTGCCCCACTGGTTAAGACTCCACCTGCCAATGCAAGGGACTCACTCCCTCTTCTCTCATTTCCTTTCTTGAAATAGTGTTTTGCCTGTCTACTCCCCTTCCTGCACCACTGGACTGAAAGCACCTCAAGACTGAAGAACTCTACTTCTCCTTAGAAGGGTCTGACAGAGCTAGTTGGGTGGACTTCAGAGAAAAAGGATCCAATGAAGAACTTCTGATTTCCCCTCCCAGTTCTAGGTCCCCATCCAGACTCTAAAGTCTCATAATGTGTTTGAGGTGTCAATGACATCTGTCATCAAGGGTGTTACTTAGGTTTACTTTTATCAAAAGAGTTCATTTGGGGGTTAAAAAATAAAAAGGCCTCACTTAGGTTCCCAGGGGGCAAATCAAGGGCTTTAACATGGGTTGATGTCAGTTCTGCAGAAAAAGTGTCCCAGGAATGTTCAAACATGCGTAAATCATCATTGTGGGTCAAAAGATTCATCACCTCATTCTGCATGGATTCCTTTTGGTTGTCCTCTTCATGGGCAGTTGGAGGTACATAGGGTTTTGGCTCAGGTGCAACTGGACTTCTTGTCCCATATGTCTCATTGAGTTTCTGTAAAAATTCCTCAAGCTCTTCTATTGCTTCAAGGTAACGGTCTCTTGAAGCCTCTTCGCTATTGCCTGACCAAGAAACTTGGTCTTCAGTTGTGAAATCCTGCAAAAAAAAAGTTGGAAGTTCATGTTCTCTACCTAGCTGAAATCCCAATTCCACACACCATGTGTCTCTATCTCTGATGACCTAATTCTAGTCTAGCCCTCCATCATTGCTTGCTTCGGTTCAGTTCAGTTCAGTTCAGTCGCTCAGTCGTGTCCAACTCTTTGTGTCCCCATGAACTGCAGCATGCCAGGCCGCCCTGTCCATCACCAACTCCTGGAGCCTACCAAAACTCATGTCCGTTGAGTCAGTGATGTCATCCAACCATCTCATCCTCTCTCGTTCCCTTCTCCTCCTGCCCTCAATCTTTCCCAGCATCAGGGTCTTTTCAAATGAGTGTACTCTTTTGCATCAGGTGGCCAAAGTAAATGCCTGCAATTGCCTCTTAATGTCCTCTGTGAATCAGAGGTTGACTTCATCTTGCGTAGCCTCCAAAGACAGTCAGAGTAATATTTCTGAAACGAAAACTCTTCCTGTGCTACCCTTATCTATGAGTGGAGGTGGGTAACTCGATAAATGCATGAATACCCTACCATCCCCTTCAGAGGTATTGCCTTATAGAGTTTAATAAATTGTAACATAATTTTGATGTTTAAAGTTTCAGGACCCATACAGGCTGAAAATGAATTGAAGACAAAATATATTCCACGGAAATGGAAGCCAAAAACCAGGGTAGCTATACTACCTCAGAAAAGTTCACTAATCAAAGCTGTTGCATGAGACAAAGAAGGTCAGTACATAATGATGGGGAACAATTAGTCAAGAGATATAACAACTATAAATTAATGGACTGAACATAACACATAAATGTGTTAAACAATACTACAGTTTTGAAGCCAGAAATTGACAATGACACAACAGTAGTCAGGGACTTCATTCTCCACTTTCATCAACAGATAGATCATCCAGACAGAAGATCAATGTAGAAATGTTGGACTTGAACTGCCTGTTAGCTCCTATGGACGTAACAGTCATACCCACTACATTCAATCCAGCAGCACCTGATACACATTCTTCTCAGCTACACATAGAACAATCGCCTAGATAGATCATGATCAAATTTCACAGAACAAAAACAGACTTAAAAATTTTAAGACTAAGATCATACCCAGTATCTTTTCTTACCAAAATGGTGAGAAAGTAGAAATCAAAAAAAACAGAAAGATTGGAAAATTCACAAATGTGTGGAAATTAAACAACACTCCTGAGCAGCCAATATATCAAAGAAAAGATCAAAAGAAAAGAATACATTTTGAGACAAGTGAAAATGGAAATATATATAACATACCAAAACCTAGGAGAGCAGCAATAGCAGTTCCAGAAGAGAACTGTATAATGATAAATGCCCTTATTAAAACTGTCACGATACAAAGTCAACATACAAGAAGTGGTAGTGTTTCTATACACAAGCAACCCTCAGAAAGAGAAATTTCTTTGAACAAATCTCCCTTACAATGGCATCAAAACAATAAGATACTTAGGGATAAACTTAGCCTTAGAGGTGAAAAATCTGTACAGTGAAAATTATAAGATCGTGATGAAGTTGAAGAAGATAAAAAGAAATGGAAAGATATCCCCTCTTCTTAGACTGAAAAAATTTAATATTGTTAAAATGTCCACATTACCCAAGCTGATCTACAAGCAAAGGGATTCCTATCAAAATTCCAATGGCCTTTTTCACAAAATAGAAAAAACAATTCTGAAGTTCAATTCAACCCATCAAAGATACAAATTACAAAAGCAGTTTGAGAAAGAAAATGAAAAAGCTGGCGGCATAGCACTTCCTGATTTCAAACTTACATAGCTATAGTAATTTAAACAATATGGTGCTGGCTAAAAAACAGACACATGGATGAATGAATCAGAATAGAGAGTCAGAAATAAACCTATGCGTGTAGGTCGACTCATCTTTGACCAGGGTACCAAGAAGACCCAATGCAAAAAAGATAGTCACTGAAATAAAGGGTCTTGGCAAAACTAGATTCACACAGGCTTAAGGATGAAACTGGATACGTATCTTATAGAACTTACAAAAATTTAACTTGAATAGACCAAAGAATTAAATATAAAACTTGAAACCATGAAGTTTCTAGAAATAGACATAGGGGAAAAAGTCTCCTTGATGTTGGTCTTGGCATTGATTACTTTGGATCTGACACCAGAAGCGTAGGAAACAAAAGCCAAAATAAACAATCAGGACTCCATCAAACTGAAAGCTTCTGCACAGTAAAGGAAACAACGAAAAAAGTGCAAAAACAGCCTATGACTGAGAGAAAACCTTTGCAAGCCATTTACCTGAGAAGGAGTTCATATCTAAATGCATGTGGAAACCATATCACTCCATGGCAAAAAAAAATCTGACTTGTTTTTATAAATGCACACAGGACCTTCATAAACATTTTCGCAAAGAGATCCAGACAGTCAATAGGCACATAAAAAGATGCTGATCATCACTAATCATCAGAGTAATGCAAACAGAAACCACAGTGAGATAGCACCTCATACCTGTTAGAACAGCTATATTAACAAATAGAGAAGATATAAATTTGGGGCAGGATGTGGAGAAAAAGGGGGTCCTCATACACCGCTGTTGGGAATGCAAATTTTTGCAGCTGTAGTGGAAGACAGTATGTAATTTTCTGAAAAATTTAATACTAGAACTACTATGAAAGTGAAGTCTCTCAGTCATGTCTGACTCTTTGCGACCCCATGGACTGCAGCCCACCAGGCTCCTCCGCCCATGGGATTTTCCAGGCAAGAGTACTAGAGTGGGTTGCCATTGCCTTCTCCGGAACTTCATAGTATTACTTATATGTAAAATAAGAAAAAGGTGTCCCAAGTGGCACTAGTGGTAAAGAACCAGCCTGCCAATGTAGGAGACAGATGCGGGTTCAATCTCTGGGTAGAGAAGATTCCCTGGAGGCGGGCATAGCAATCCACTCCAGTATTCTTGCCTGGAGAATCCCATGGACAGAGGAGTCTAGCAGGCTCTGTAGGGTCCCAAAGAGTCAGATGCAAATGAAGCGACTCTACACGCATAGGATTGGAGAGAAGAGTGGTGGTTACTAGAGGCTGAGGGTCAGGGAAATGGGAGACGTTGGTCAAAGAGCACACAAGTCATAAGACAAATAAGTTCTGAGTGATGATAGTTAATCATGCTGTATTGGATACTCGAGATTTGCTAAGAGAGTGACTCTGGAGCATTATGACCCAAATCAGAAAGGTAACCACATCAGGTGGTGACTATGTTCATCACTTTGAGTGTCGTCATCATTTCATAACATATACATACATCAAATCAGCATGTTGTACACTTTAAAACTATGGGAGTTTGTCAGTTCAGTTCAATTCAGTCACTCAGTCATGTCCGACTCTTTGAGAACCCATGAACCGCAGCACACCAGGCCTCCCTGTCCATCACCAACTCCCAGAGTTTACCCAAACTCATATCCATTGAGTCAGTGATGCCATCCAACCATATCGTCTTCTGTTGTCCCCTTCTCTTCCTGCCCTCAATCTTTCCCAGCATCAGGGTCTTTTTAAATGAGTCAGCTCTTCACGTCAGGTGGCCAAAATATTGGAGTTTCAGCTTTGACATCAGTCTTTCCAATGAACACCCAGGACTGATCTCCTTTAGGATAGACTGGTTGGATCTCCTTGCAGTCCAAGGGACTCTCAAGTCTTCTCCAACACCACAGTTCAAAAGCATCAATTCTTTGATGCTCAGCTTTCTTTATAGTCCAACTCTCACATTCATACATGACTACTGGAAAAACCATAGCCTTGACTAGACAGACCTTTATTGACAAAGTAATGTCTCTGCCTTTTAATATGCTATCTAGGTTGGTCATAACTTTCCTTCCAAGGAGTAAGTGTCTTTTAATTTCATGGCTGCAGTCACCATCTACAGTGATTTTGGAGCCCCCCAAAAATAAAGTCAGCCACTCTTTCCACTGTTTCCCCATCTATTTGCCATGAACTGATGGGACTGGATGCCATGATCTTAGTTTTCTGAATTTTGAGCTTTAAGCCAACTTTTTCACTCTCCTCTTTCACTTTCATCAAGAGGCTCTTTAGTTCTTCTTCACTTTCTGCCATAAGGGTGGTGTCATCTGATTTGTCAGTTATACCTCAGTAAATCTGGGTTTAAAAATAGTTTTTTTTCAAGGAAAGGAGAAATCAGTGCCCCCTCGCAGATTATAACTCCCTCTCTAGATTGTCCAGTTTCCACCAGAACTCACCCAGGCCCCTCCACACATGGCCATGTGTTTTGCACATCCTTCTACCCTTTCCACAGAGGTTGCAGCCACCCTGTACCATGCAATGATCTGGGGACTCTGGGGACCATCCAGGCAGTAGCCTTGCCTTAAAGGGGCCTTTGGGAACCAGAGCCAACTGGACAAGTCTCAACACTGTCCACTCTGCAGGAATGGGACTGTCTGGACCAGGGCACCCCCTGGGCAGTGCGTGCATGCGGTGTTGCCCAGTCAACAAGGCCCCAAAGAAATGAACCATTTCGAATATTTGGGTTCCTCTTCCCTAAGTCCTAGTCCCCTGCTAGGACTCATGACTGTCCACCTAGGAGTCGCTGACCTTCCTCCCCAGCGCACAGACTTTGGCCCCTCTGTTTAGCAGGTGCAGACTCACCATTGATGCATCCATCATGTGCTCAGGGACCTCAACGTGGTGGATCGCGAGTTGCCAGGACTGGGATGCTGGCTGGAGCACCCGGCCTTTTATAGAGCCTGGGGTCGTATGTAATGGGGTCCCAGACCAGCATTCTTTGGTTGGCCACGCCCTTCTGGGCGGATCCCAGCCCTCAGAAACCAATCACCTGGGAGTTCTCGACCTCTCAGGGTACCTACCTGATTAGGTTACCCACAAGGCACTTCGGGACATTTTTAGTCTTTTGCCAGGTGTTCAAACAGTGTGGGGTAAATGAGTTACACAGTTCGCCTGTTTAATCCTTACCATAGTCCTATGAGGTGAAATGTATAACTGGCAGCATACGATGCAGAAAGTGAGGCTCAGAGAGATTAAACAGATTGCCCGAGATCACACCGAGAGTCAATCGCGTGTTCTAGATTTGAACTCAAAAAGTTTAGCGTTTGTAATCCAGGTCCTTAAACACATCAGAGGTGTCAACCCAGGATCCAATCAGCCACTGAGTTCTGTATATTTCATCTCTTGGCTGTAAACAGAATCAGAATTGCTTTCAGGGTGAAATCCTGGATTTGATGAGGTCACCTAGAAACCATTTCCATCTGCCCTCCCTCATCCCCAAGTGTCACTGTAATTTGTTTCATCCCGGCGGAGTGATCCACGTCTGGGGTCACAAGAGTGACTTCCAACCCTCTTGCAACTCCGCTCCAGGTCCGGGTCTGGTCCCCACCACCTATAACAAGCACCCAAGCTTTAACCATTCATAGACCTGCCCAAGGGGCGCCCCACCAGCCTCGGTCTGTAAAATATTTAAAGCAAGCAGCACACGTCCCTTCACCTGTGCCCCGATGTGGGTTGAGAGGTGAGGCTAGAGAGACAGAAGGAGCCTTCCTGGGTTCTTGGGCCGACATCTAGACCCTAGCTTCTCCTTAGGCTGCTGGAAGACCTGTCCTCGTGGGCATCTCCAGTCCTCTTGCCCTCCGCTCAGAGGCTACAGCTCTCCTGGGATCACCACTGTATAATCTTAAAGGATTTGATTTAGGCCATACCTGAATGACCTAGTGGTTTTCCCTACTTTCTTCAATTTAAGTCTGAATCTTGCAATAAGGAGCTGATAATCTGAACCATAGTCAGCTCCGGCATGTTTGTGCTGACTGTATGGAGCTTCTTCATCGTCAGTTGCAAAGAATATAATCAATCTGATTTCATTATTAACCAGCTGGTGATGTCTGTGTGTAGAGTCATCTCATGTGTCATTGGAAGAGGATGTATGCCATGACCGATGCATTCTCTTGGCAAAACTTTGTTAGCCTTTGCCCTGCTTCATTTTGTACTCCAAGGCCAAACTCACCTGTTAATCCAAGTATCTCTTGACTTCCTACTTTTGTATTCCGGTCACCTATGATGAAAAGGATATCTTTTTTTTTGGTGTTAGTTCTAGAAGATCTTGTAGGTCCTCACAGAACTGTTCAGCTTTAGCTTCTTTGGCATTACTGGTTGGGGCATAGACTTGGATTACTGTGGTATTGAATGGTTTGCCTTGGAAACGAACTGAGATCATTCTGTTGTTTTTGAGATTGCATCCAAGTACTGCATTTCAGACTCTTTTGTTTACTGTGACTGCTACTCCATTTCTTCTAAGGGACTCTTGCCCACAGTAGTAGATATAATGGTCATCTGAATTAAATTCACCCATTCCAGTCCATTTTAGTTCACTGATTCCTAAAATGTCGATGTTCACTCTTGCCATCTCCTGTTTGACCACTTCCAATTTACTTTGATTCATGGACCTAACATTCCAGGTTCCTATGCAATATTGTTCTTTACAGCATCGTACTTTGCTTTCACCACCAGACACATCCATAACTGGGCGTTCTTTCCGCTTTGGTTCAGCCTCTTCATTCCTTCTGGAGCTATTTCTCTGCTCTTCTCCAGTGGCATATTGGACACCTACTGACCTGGGGAGTTCATCTTTCAGTGTTATATCTTTTTGCCTTTTGATATTGTTTATGGGGTTCTCAAGGCAAGCATGCTGAAGTGGTTTGCTATTCCCTTCTCCAGTGGACCACGTTTTGTCAGAACTCTGCACCATGACTCATCTGTCTTGGGTGAGATATAATACAATATTCTAACTGATTAGTGACATAGGCAAGTATGTAGCCATTTCTCATTCTCAGTCACTTTTGCTGTTATGATTGTGAACTAACCAGTTTTTCTGGCACTTTTGACTTAATCTTCGCTTTCTGCTGAATCCTGCTCTCTTTTGCCTCCAGATTATTTTTGTGGCAACTATTTAGAACTTATTTTTATTTTTGTTTGTGAGACTGCCCAGAGAGAGACTGAATATCACCAAAGGTTTGCTGCTTATCTGCTTGGGCATCCTGAGGCAATGCTCCCCAAAGGGAATTTTAGGAAAAAAAAACTGCTAGGCTCCTAATTCTTCCAGAGTGGTTCAACAGTATGGTAAAAACTGCTTTTAGTTGTTATTTCCACAATGTGAAAAAGACTGTTAAGACAAAGAGAAAAATGTCAGGGCTGCCATTAGGTTGTTTCTACCCAGGAGTAATAAGTCATGTTCATGTCATGTACCCTAACAGGACACTTCACCTCTGTGGTTTTCTTCCCCAAAGGGCATAAATCCAATCTAGTCATAGAAAACTTCTGAAAAACTTAAACTGAGGAACATTCTATAAAATAGAATGTTTTGAAGACCAGTGCTCTTCAAAAATGTCCAGATGGGGAAAAACAAGGAAATAGAGAAACACCATAGATCAGAGAGGATCAAAGAAGCATGTCAGTTAATGCAATATGGGATCCTGGACTGGAATTTTAAACAAACAAAACAATAGTGGAAAACCTGTCAAAATTCAAATATAGTCTTCTTAAGCATTCTAGCTAAATGTGTGTCCATTTTGTGAAGCTTTTAGAAGAATCAGCTTTTGGTTTCATTGATTTCCTATATTCTTTTTCTATTTCATTTATCTCTGCTCTAATCTTTCTTTATTCCTAAGCTGTCTTTGGGTTTAGTTTGCTCTTTTCTAATTCCTTGAGGTAAACATTTAGATTGTTGATTTGATATGCTTCTTCCTTCTTAAAGTGAGCATTCCCTCTTAGTACTGTTTTTACAACATCTCACAAGTTTTCATTGTGTATTTTCACTAATATGCAAATGAAACCTTTTTAAAAAATTTCCACTTATCTCTAAGTATTTATTTCTGTTTTTATTTCTTTCTTGACCTGTTGGTTGTTTAATTCAAACAGTTTGGGGAATTTTCCAGTTTCCCTTTTGTTATTGATTTTAACTTTATTCTATTATAGTCAGAGGAAATACTTGGTAACTTTATCCATCTTTAAAAAAATCTATTGAGAATTGATTTGTGGTTTACTAAATTGTGTGTATTAGAGAATGTCCCATGTGGAGGTAGGAAGAATGTCTGTTCTGTTGTTGGTTCTCCTGTTAATACTGATTGGTTTTTTGTGTTGTCCAAGTTCTCTTACTTAACTTCTGTCTGGTTCTATCCATCGTTGTCAGTGTGGTATTGACATCTCCAACTATATTATTGTAGGACTATTTCTTCCTTCATTTCCTTCAGTTTTTGCTTTATATACTTTGGTGGTCTGTTATTATGTACTTAAATGTTCGTAGTTATAATTACCTTCTTTTGTATTGAAACTTAAAAAAATATGTAATAAAGTGCTTTGTCTCTTGTAAACTGTTTTGATTTAAAGTCTGCTGTCAGCATAAGCTACTTCTCTTTTGGCTACCATTTGTGGGGACTATCTTTTCCATTTTTTCACTTTCAACCTGTTTGTGTACTTAGCTCTAAATGGACTCTCTTGTAGACAGCATTTAGTTGGATCATGTTTTTTTTACTTTCATTCTTCCAACCTCTGTCTTTGGAGTGTTTAGTGAGTGAAAGCAATTACTGCCAAGAAGGCATTCGCTTCTGCCACTTTGCCGCTGTTTTCTTCTATATGCTTCATAGAGTTTTTTGTCCTCACTTCCTCTGTTACTGTCTTCTTTTATATTTAGCTGACCTTTGGCATGCTTAATTCCTTTCTTTTGTATATATTGTATAGCTATTACCTTGTGCCTACCACAGGGACTATGTGTCACATCGTAAAGTTTTATACTCTAATTTGAAATTATACTAGCTTAACTTCAAAAACATAAGAAAACTTCGCTCCTCTGCAGCTCAATCTCCACCTCCTTTCAGGAAGAGCTCATGGAAACAATATTCCCTAAATTCCGGCATGTTTAAAATTGCTCTCCAATAACCTTGATATTATCGGTAAAGCGTTCCACAATTTCTTTCCTTGTGTAGATGCTATTCCACTGTTTGTTGTTGTTTATGTTGTTGTTTTTACTGATTATTTACGTCAAGAACATAATTTCAAACTGATTTCTTCCACTTGAGTATTTCTGCTTGAAGAAAAGAAGAAAAAAATTCTCCTTATGGAAGAATTACTTTTTACTTTTAAAGTTTAAGAATTCGATGAGGATTCATCTCAGAGTTAACTGTACTAAGTTGATTTCTCTAGGTAAAGATGGTGCCTTTTAAATATATGCAGATGAATCCTATTTAACGTCAAATGTTTTCTTGAATTAGAATTTTAAAAAAATTAGTTCCTTGACTTCTTTAGTTGTCCAGTGGTTAAGAATCTGCCTGCCAATGTGAGGGACACAAGTTTCATCTCTGGTCCAGCAAGATTCCACATGCCTTGGGGCAACAACTACTTTTTTCTTTTTTTTAGTTGGAGGCTAATTACTTTACAATATTGTAGTGGTTTTTGCCATACATTGATATGAATCAGCCATGTGTTTACATGTGTTCCCCATCCTGAACCCCCCTCCCTCTTCCCTCCCCATCCCATCCCATCCCTCTGGGTCACCCCAGTACACCAGCCCTGAGCATCCTGTCTCATGCATCGAACCTGGACTGGCGATCTGTTTCACATATGACAATATACATGTTTCAGTGCTGTTCTCTCAGATCATCCCACCCTCGCCTTCTCCCACAGAGTCCAAAAGACTGTTCTATACATCTGTGTCTCTTTTGCTGTCTCGCTTATGGGGTTATCGTTACCTTCTTTCTAAATTCCATATATATGTGTTAGTATACTGTATTGGTGTTTTTTCAACTACTAGCCAGCACTCTAGTCAGTGCTCTGCCCTGATGATGAGAGGCCTAGACAACACAACTAGAAAGCAGCCCTGGCTCTGTACAACTAGAGTTCTTTTCATTTTGTTCTCTATGTCCTTTATTATATTTCCATCTTATTTATTCCCACCAGGCTCCTCTGTCCATGAGATTTTCTAGGCAAGGATACTGGAGTGGGTTGCCATTTCCTTCTCCAGGGGATCTTCCCAACCCAGAGATCAAACCCAGGTCTCCTGCACTGCAGGCAGATTCTTTACTGACTGAGCTACAAGGGAAGTCCTTATTCTCACTGACACCCTATAATTTGATTTTCATTTCTGAGATCACTTTGTCTTTTTCAATCTATTTCCTGGTTTAGTAAGTAAGCTACATTTTATATGATCCTTTGGTTTGGTCCGTTTTTGTATTTTTGCATCTTTGTTTCTTGTGATCCCCTTCCCCCATACTGACAATTGCCTATTTAAGTATTTGAGATTCAGGTTGAGTTCTTCTTTTGCAACTTTCCTCTGCCAGGGACTTTCGGGGGGCTTCCTTTGGTGGCTCAGATAGTAAAGAATCCACCTGCAACGCAGGAGACCCAGGTTTGATCCCTGGGTTGGGAAAATCCCCTGGAGGAGGGCATGGCAACCCACTCCAGTATTCTTACCTGGAGAATCCCATGGACAGGGGAGCCTGGCAGATTACAGTCCCTGGGGTCAAAAAGAGTCAAACATGACTGAGAGACTAAGCACACAAGAGGGACTTTTTAATTGTCTTTTTGTCTGACAAAAATAATTGCTTCTCATTTTTAACAATCATTGTATCTTTGTATCAAGGTTAGATTTTTCTTGTTTATGTTTAGAATGTGTTGGGTTTTTCTGGACTATTTATTTGAAAGGAATTTCTGGTGTATGAGGTGGGGAAATTTAGGTATTAAAAGTAATTTTCAGTTCAAGACTGTCCTCTTTTGTTTGCACAATGTAGAGCTATTTCTTTAGTACATGGCACTTTTATTTCTGGTTGCTTTCTCTGATTTTTAGATCTTCTCTAAGTAGAATCTTTATTCTGAGCTATTTCCTTCCTTCTTTCATCATCTGCTTAAGCTTCCTGGAAACACTACTGTCTTCTAGGCCCACCCCGCCCCCCTTTTGCATTCTGCTGCTGCTGCTAAGTCGCTTCAATCGTGTCCAATTCTGTGAGACCCCCATAGACAGCAGCCCACCAGGCTCCCCCATCCCTGGGATTCTCCAGGCAAGAACACTGCAGTGGGTTGCCATTTCCTTCTCCAATGCATGAAAGTGAAAAGTGAAACTGAAGTGGCTCAGTCGTGTCTGACTCCTAGCGACCCCATGGACTGCAGCCTACCAGGCTCCTCCATCCATGGGATTGTCCAGGTGAGAGTGCTGGAGTGGGGTGCCATTGCCTTCTCTAATTGTACGTTTATTCAACAGAACTCTTACTCTGCCCAACAGAGTACAAACACAATATTATCTAAAATGCTGCAAAGTTACAAAACTCAAAACAAAATTCATAGTACTGACTGTACAATAAAAGCCAAAAAAGCAATGTGCATGTTGCTAAGGTAACCTGCACCAATACCATGAATACCAACACAACAGGGAGGCCTGTGATGACCAGGCAGTCATCACTGTCAACCTACCAATTTCAGAGAGAGAGAGACGTGTTTGTGTGTGTGTGCGTGTGTATGCATGCCCGTGAATACATGTGAAAAGAACCATTTGGGGCAGATAAATGGGTGTTTAGATCCAGAGGTCAGAAGAGGACTCAGGCAGGGGAACAGGGCCAGACTACCAGGAAGGACAGCTGGGCATGCCCTTTCCTGTGGGACTCTGCCACACAGATAACCAGATAGGCCCCAGGTCATCTGTGGAATGGGGAAACATGCTCCCAGGCTGGGACTGTACCACCACCACCCTCTGCTCATCCTTGCGTCTTTACAAGCATTATCCCAAACCAGCAACACTTCTGCAGCGGGAACCCTGCCACCTGGGAAACATCTCAATTGCTGCCTTCACCTTGGAAGCCTGCCTCAGAGGGAGGGAGGGAGTTCTTTCCTACGGATCCTCCTTCAGCTGGGAAAGTGACAAAAATGAGCTGGATGAGATATAAGTCACAGGGGCAGCACTTTGGTGGCCCTGCTTATCCAGAGGAGTTGGAGCTGGAATGGCTCCTATGGAGGGAGTGGCAGGGGGCTTAGGTGGAGGGCGGGGGTAGTGGGACCTCCTTCATCCGAGGGGGTGATGGGTGACCTGCGCCCCATGGTAAGCGGTGGGAGCATTCTCCTGGGCGGGCTGACTCGCCTGGGGGATGGCTGAGGCCAGGGTGCCAGCACAGTGGTAACAGTGATCTTCTGGCCATCTATTTTTCCTCTGTCCATGTGCTTTCAGAACCTTCCCAGCCTCATCCGGATTCTCAAACTTCACATAAGCCTAGCCTTTAGACAGATGGGGGTGCATCTTTCCGGCAGACATGTCAGTCATTTTAATTTTTCCACAGGTGGAGAATATCTCCATGATATCACATTCCTGGTGAGCCTCCCACTGTTTACTTTGGCGGATTTAGGGGAAGCGCTCTGCCTTTTCCTTCTCTTTTCATCCCTTTTGGGTGGTTTGGATTTGGAACAAGAATTCTGCTTGTTGTCCTGTCTGCTCCAAGAAGGACTCAGGGAGCCTGAGGAGCCTCTGGAGCTGGAGCCACGGGAGGTGCTGGGACCTCTGGAGTGGCTGGAGCCAGGCCTGGTGCTACTACCACCAGAAGCACTGAACGTCTTCCACCATCTTTCCTTTTCGCTTGACTCATTGGGGGCCCATTTATCTTTAGAGCGATCTTTCGACTTCTCATCAGAGCAGTCTTTGCATTTGGTAGGAGAAGGAGCCCTTGTTGTTGTTTTTGAGTTGTTCAGTTGTGTCTGACTCTCTGTGACCACATAGACTGCAGCATACCAGGCCTCCAAGGCCTTTACCATCTCCCGGAGCTTGATCAAACTCATTTCCATCGAGTCAGTGATGCCATCCAAACAACTTGTCCTTGGTCATCCCCTTCTCCTCCTGCCTTCAATCTTTCCCAGCATCAGGGTCTTTTCAAATGAGTCAGCTCTTCATGTCAGGTGGCTGAAGTATTGGAGCTTCAGCTTCAGTGTGAGTCCTTCCAGCGAATATTAAGTGTTGATTTCCTTTATGATTGATTGGTTTGATCTCCTTGCAGTCCAAGGGACTCTCAAGAGTCTTCTCCAACACCACAGTTGAAAAGCATCAATTCTTCAGAGTCCAGCTTTCTTTATGGTCCAACTCGCACATCTACACAAGACCACTGGAAACACCAAAGCTTTGACTATATGGACCTTTGTTAGCAAAGTAATGTCTCTGCTTTTTAATACACTCTCTAGGTTTGTCATAGCTTTTCTTCCAAGCAGCAAGTGTCTTTTAATTTCATGGCTGCAGTCATGTTGCAGTAATGTTGGAGCCCCAAAAATAAAGTCTGTCACGGTTTCCACTGTTTCCCCATCTATTTGCCATGAAGTGATGGGACCAGATGCCATGATCTTTGTTTTCTGAATGTTGAGTTTTAAGCCAACTTTTTCACTCACCTCTTTCGCTTTCATCAAGAGGCTTTTTAGTTCTTCTTTGTTTTGTGCAATAAGGATGGTGTCATCTGCATATCTGAGATTATTGATATTTCTCCCGGCAATCTTGATTTCAGCTTGTGCTTCATCCAGCCCGACATTTCACGTGATGTACTCTTCATATAAGTTAAACTAGCAGGGTGACAATATACAGCCTTGATGTACTCCTTTCCCAATTTTGAAGGGTCCCTTGTGCTGGACATTTTATTATTTTCTTTGGCTTCTAGCAAGCTCTTCTGTTTCACTCCTGATAAATTCATTCTCCCCTTTTGAGATGTTCAAAGCAGCAATGGCGGCCTCGCTTATGAGAACTCTCACTTCTAACTGGAGTCTGAGAAAAGGATCCCTTATGAATTGCAGTTTACACCCAAGTGCAGCAACTTCCCACTGCCACTACCTGCTCCAGCTCTCCTCAGCCTCTGAGGCCAGCGCCGCTAGAGGTGTATTTACTTGCTCTCAATTTTCTGTTTGATTTTTAGGAGGAAGTGTGTGAAGTATTAGATCTGTTACCCACTGCCTCAGGCAGATGTGATGTCCAAAAAATACCTAGAGTGATTTTTAATAAATGCCCCTAGAGAAAATGGTGTTTGCCCCAGGCAAACTTTGAGTCTGGTCAAATATTGTCAGTTTTGCTCTGGGGTCTTCCAGGGACCCACCAGACAGGTCAAATAATGAGAGCTCTCTGGGAAAGGGTGTTTTACAGCCTTGTTCTGTCTTCTACAGTGGCTGCCAGGCTGCTAATTTTCACCATGACTGCAGGCTGTTGGTTTTCAAGTCTACAAGGAAGCTTTGATGGATGGAAACAGGACAAGCTGAAATACCACTGAGCTTGTTGTTCTTTTCATGTCAGCCATTTTTCTCGTATAAATGCTCCCCAGTCTCAAGTCTGTGACTAATTTCTAGAGTTCAAAATTTTTTATTCTAATCCGTTGTCATTACTTTTATGGAGGAGAGCATTTTCAAAGGTCCTTCACCATTTTCACTGCCTTATTCTTTAATTGTAGTTTTCATTCTTACCCTTCAAATTATAAATGATAGATTTATTTTCATATATTTACAGGGTATTAAACTATATTTTCATGTAAGTTGTCTATTCAATGATTTTGTCCATATTTTCCCCTGGGTTTTGGTGTATTTTCCCCTCAGTTTTTAGAGTCTGCCAGTTGTCTCTTGATTATATCTGTCTGCCTGTTTATCTCTCTGTTGTTTGCCCTGTGAAAAATTTTTATTTTCATACAGACAATTTTACCAACTCCCTTCTTTTATTGCATCTGGACCTGAGTCCTAGAATTCTTTCTATAAATTCTGGTTATATGAGCCAACTCATTGGAAAATGAGCACCCTGCTGCTGGGAAAAATTGAAGGCAAAAGGGGAAGAGGGCAGCAGAGGATGAGATGGTTGATAGCATCACCAACTCAATGAACAGGAACTTGAGCAAACTCTGGGAGACAGTGGAGGATAGAGAATCCTGGCACGCTTGCAAAGAGTCAGACACGACTTACTGACTGACTAGCAACATAGAGGGCTCACCTATTTTTTTCTGGTGCTTGTTTTTCAGTTGCCCATATGGTTGCATATCTTACTTTTAAATACCTGATCTATTTGAATTTACTTTTACATACAGAATGAATTACAGATCTAATTACAGCTTTTGCTACTAAGTTAAACAGCTATACCAGCATTTTCTTTCTTTCTTTTCTTGGCTGCACTGCAGCCAGTTCTCTGAACGGGTATTGAACCCAGACCCAGCAATGAAAGCCCAGAATTCTAACCACTGGACAACCACGGAACTCCCCCAGCACAATTTCTTAAAGTTCATCTTTCTTTTATTGATTTGTCACTTTTGTACTTATTTCTGAGTGTCCTTGTGCGTATTTATAGGTTTTCTAATTTATCCCACTGGTCCGTCTCCTCATCCACTGGCTCCACATTACTATTTGTTGACCTTGCAGCCAGAGCAGAGCCCGGTGATCACCCTCCCGCAGCCCTGTCAATGCAGACACTGAACACTGCAGGCCTACCACCCACACCACCACCCTCAGGCCCTCTGCTAACTCCCAGGGTTGTCTCCTCTGACGCCCCCAACGCCACCGCCCTCCCACCGTGGACACTGTATTCTGTGCCTCAGCCCACACTAGCACCTCCCTTCTCTCTCAGGCACCCAGCCCCTGTCCACAGCTCACCTGCGCCCTGGAGGGTTCCTTCCTGGTTGATCAGTGACTGTGGACCACTTTGCTTCCACAGTGACTACAAACCTGCAAACTTGTTGCCATCCACCTATTGCAACTCTACCTTCTTCAGTGAGATCTGAACCCCAACCTCAGAGAGAGGGCTCAGCTTCCAAGCTTGTCTTTACTCCTAAGCTGATCCTCTGTCAGCCCTAGGGTCCCATATAGTGTTCTCTTATATCTAGAGTTACTCTTTTATTACATTCTGTATTTTATTCTTCCACTGATTTCAGTTCAGTTCAGTTGCTCACTTGTGTCTGACTCTTTGTGACCCCATGAACCGCAGCATGCCAGGCCTCCCTGTGCATCACCAGCTCCCAGAGTTTACCCAAACTCATGTCCATTGAGTCAGTGATGCCATCCAACCATTTCATCCTCTGTCATCCCCTTCTCCTTCTGCCTTCAGTCTTTCCTAGCATCAGGATTTTTTCAATGAGTCAGTTCTTCACATCAGGTGGCCAAAGTATTGGAGTTTCAGCTTCAGCATCAGTCCTTCCAATGAATATTCAGGACTGATTTCCTTTAGGATAGACTGGTTGGATCTCTTGCAGTCCAAGGGACTCTAAAGAGTCTTCTCCAACACCACAGTGCAAAAACATCAATTCTTTGGCACTCAGCTTTCATTATAGACCAACTCTCACATCCATACATGACTACTGGAAAAACCATAGCCTTGACTAGATGGACCTTTGCTGGCAAAGTAATGTCTCTCCTTTTAATAGGCTGTCTAGGTTGGTCATTAACTTTTCTTCCAAGGAGCAAGTGTCTTTTAATTTCATGGCTGCAGTCACCATCTGCAGTGATGTTGGAGCCCCCCAAAATAAAGTCTGTCACTGTTTCCACTGTTTCCCCATCTATTTGCCATGAAATGACGGGACCGGATGCCATGATCTTAGTTTTCTGAATGTTGAGCTTTAAGCCAACTTTTTCACTCTCCTCTTTCACTTTCATCAAGAGGCTCTTTAGTTCTTCTTCACTTTCTGCCATAAGGGTGGTGTCATCTGCATATCTGAGGTATTGATATTTCTCCCAGCAATCTTGATTCCAGCTTGTGCTTCCTCCAGTCCAGAGTTTCTCGTGATGTACTCTGCATATAAGTTAAATAAGCAGGGTGACAACATACAGACTTGATGTACTCCTTTCCCTATTTGGAGACAGTCTGTTGTACCATGTCCAGTTCTAACTGTTGTTTCCTGACCTGCATACAGATTTCTCAAGAGGCAGGTCAGGTTGTCTGGTATTCCCATCTCTTTCAGAATTTTCCAGTTTGTTGTGGTCCACACAGTCAAAGGCTTTGGCATAGTCAATGAAGCAGAAATAAATGTTTTTCTGGAACTCTCTTGCTTTTTCCATGATCCAGCGGATGTTGGCAATTTGATCTCTGGTTCCTCTGCCTTTCTTAAATCCATCTTGAACATCTGGAAGTTCACAGTTCACGTACTGTTGAAGCCTGGCTTGGAGAATTTTGAGCATTACTTTGCTAGCATGTGAGATGGGTGCAATTGTGCAGTAGTCTGAGCATTCTTTGGCATTGCCTTTCTTTGGGATTGGAATGGAAACTGACCTTTTCTGTCCCGTGGCCACTGCTGAGTTTTCCAAATTTGCTGGTATATTGAATGCAGCTCTTTCACAGCATCATCTTTTAGGATTTGAAGTAGCTCAATTGGAATTCCGTCACCTCCACTAGCTTTGTTTGCAGTGATGCTTCCTAAGTCCCACTTGACTTTGCATTCCACTTCTTGACATAATATAATATCCTTAATGGATTTTAGTTTTAGTGAAATTTCAAGAAAATGGCTGGGATTTTTAATGGGGTGGGAATGTGTATTTTTCATATTTAGGTTAATGTCTAAAAATTCACTGTCCAGCAGATTAAATTTGGATCATGAAGAATGGTGTATTATCTTTTCTGTTTATGGAGGTTGCACTTGATAAAAGACTCAAGTGTATGCTCATATTTCTTTGGTCTCCTTCCCACCCCAGTGTGTTGATAATGTGTTGAATTTTTCCTTGGTGGTTGTTATCGAGGGTCTTTTGTTTATTTGTTTGTTTGGCCACACCTCACAGCACTCAGAATCTTAGTTCCCTGCTGCTGCTGTTGCTGCTGCTAAGTTGCTTCAGTCGTGTCTGACTCTGTGTGATCCCATAGATGGCAGCCCACCAGGCTCCTCTATCCCTGGGATTCTCCAGGCAAGAACACTGGAGTGGGTTGCCATTTCTTTCTCCAATGCATGCATGCATGCTAAGTCACTTCAGTCATCTCTGACTCTGTGCAAACCTATGGACAGCAGCCCACCAGGCTCCTCTGTCCACAGGATTCTCTAAGCAAGAATACTGGAGTGGGTTGCCATTTCCTTCTCCATTAGTCCCCTGACCAGGGATCAAATCTGTGCTGCCTGGAGTCTTAACCACTGGATAGCCAGTTCCCAAAACTATACATTTTAAAAATACATACATTTGTAATAAATCCATAGAAGGTAAATCAAGTGGATATATATATATATATATATATATGCAAAATTCAGAGTAGTAGTTATTCCTAGATGATAGACAGAGGGTTAGATGAGAGAAGCACATGAGTAGATACAAAAAGTGTCAGTAATATTCCAGTTCTTAAACTGGGTGAGGATTCTGGCTCAAGTCCAAGCCCTATGTGTGATATTTTTTCAGGGCTGACCCTAAGACTCTCCCTGGATAGTTTCCTGGGGGAAGCTGCCCTCCCCACATGGGATGTGGTGCATAGCAGGGCGCTGCACTTTTTGAAAGTGACCCATGGCCCCTTAGATCAGACAGGCTGATAAAAGATTTGTTTCTTGCCTGCTCACTTCCATCCATAAGCCTCTTTACTGGAGGCATTGGTGAGGCACATTTCTTCACTGTGACTCATATCTCTCCACACCTAGCCCTTCTTCCTCTCCTCTCCAGGTCTCCCAGTTCCATAAGAAAGTAGAAGACTTTTGTCTGTGGCCCGAGGTGGCTCAGTGGTAAAGATTCAGGAGCTGTGGTTTCCATTTCTGGGTCAGGAAGATCCCCTGGAGGAAGAATAGCAACCCACTCCAGTATTCTTGCCAAGATCATCCCATGGACAGAGCCTGGTGGGCTATAGTCCATGGGGGTCACAAGGAGTCATACATGTCTGATCACACAAACACACAGCAGTAAAAACATCGCTGTCTACCTGCAAACATCTGACCCTTGACCCTTGACTGGTACTATTCTGAGTGGTTGTCAACCCAGATAATCATTACATAGTCTGACATAAGGAATAGAAGAGAAGGTTGTCTGGGAGTTCAGTCTCCACCAAGGAAGAAAGTGCTCCAGAGATATGTGGCATTCAGCACAGTTTTATATCTCTCAGAACAAAAGCGTACATCAAACATGACAAATATTCCTTCAAGTTTTCAAAAGGAAGAAATCAGCATGAATATGGTAAGTCAGTAGGGCCTTGGCATCTGGGAAGGGAATCTTTCAGGGAGTACTAGCATCGGTGTCATAGGAAGGGCAGCATTGATCCCTACCCTCAAAGTAGACGTTCTTTTTACTTCAGGACAATGCATTCTTTCCATCTAAGGTCAAAGCAGGTGTACAATGGATGTTGAACAAGCCAAGCTGTTCTAGTTGCAGGCAGTGAGTGTTGTTGACTGTAAGCAGGTCCCTGGTGTCGGTAGACTTTCTGCAACTCAGTGTGTTATTGAGGCTCATGCTTTCCAGAAAAGAAGGTAAAGTCCTTCAGGGTCACTATCTATAGTAATTCAAAGAGACCTAGATAGAGACTTGGTTAGTTTGCCTTTACCATGACAAAGATCATTTTCTTACACCTTGTGATGGAGCATCTACTAATGGGATACATTGCCACAGGCCCCCTCTTTCAACGTGCCCTGACACAGTACACATTGGTTGGGAAGGAAGAGAAAAAAGGTGAGGAGAGGGCCCAGTATTTGGTGGGAGGCTTTGAAACTGGTGTCCTCCCACTGGCCCATTTGGGGATCTTGATGGTATTTGTCTGCTGGCTTACCAGAAAGGCTGCTTCCTTAGAGTGGGGACTCTACCAATGAAATGCCAGGAGGCCATCCAATGGCCCACCCAGTCCCCCTTTTCCTGGGCCCCATTTATCTACATTTACTGTTGTCTTCCACGTCTCCACAATCTCTCAGATCATCAGTTGGAGTCTAGGGCAGGAGAACAGTGTCATAGGCCAGTTGTGTTAGTTGGCTTTGGATTCATCAACTCTGATTTGCTTGAAAAGTGCATCTCCTTTGATAGGCAATTGTTGGCTAATTAGGGCCTTTCTAGTACCTCAAGTGCACCAGCATCATCAGTGTGACATTCTTTGTTGATGCAACTGGATTCTGCAGGCGCAAACTGCTACTGTTACTGCTAAGTCGCTTCAGTCGTGTCCGACTCTGTGTGACTCCACAAACGGCAGCCCACCAGGCTCCCTTGTCCCTGGGAGTCTCCAGGCAAGAACACTGGAGTGGGTTGCCATTTCCTTCTCCAATGCATAAAAGGAAAAGTGAAAGCGAAGTCATTCAGTCGTGTCCGACTCTTAGCAACCCCATGGACTGCAGCCTACCATGCTTCTCCATCCATGGGATTTTCCAGGAGAGAGTACTGGAGTGGGTTGCCATTGCAGGCGCAAAACACCTCCCTAAATGTCAGTTCACTCCTGTCAGAGAAGGAGGCCACTGGAACATCTGGAAGAGCAGTGGAAGATCCACCATCAGAGAACTTTGGCCACACTAGTGGTGGCCTTCTTCCTACACTTCTACTCTGCACAGACTGAGTAGTTTCTCTCACTCAGGGAAGCCTCCAATTTTTACAAAGTTCTATGCAACCTGCCCTTGGCCCTTGTTGAAATTATTAATGACACTTTCTGAGCATTGGAGACATAACAGAACAGCCCCCACTCCTTGGCCTGAGTAATGTTGGCTAACTGCTTAGTCCTTGGCTTCCAGCTGCCCAGTCAAGGAGGGAATCTGTGCCATTGCCAACACTTGGATCAAGAAAACTGGCAAATTAGAGCAGTCTATTAGGAGGCTGAGACAGAAGTCATTCTGGCCTTCTAGAATAGACCCTAATGGGTTATAGGCCATCTTTATCTTGCTTAACAAACATAGGGGCTCATGGCTACACCCACTCCTCCAGTCAGGCCTAATCATTCGACTTGGAGTGGCTTAGATCATGGCCCTCGTACTCACCAATCAGCATGGTCACACCCCCTCAATGTCTGGCTCACAGAGGACCTGATGGTGTAAACTCTGCTTCTCATTCAGATCCTAAAGGACCCAGGGGTTGAATTAAGGAATCCAGTTCCAGGATGTCAATACCTATTTGTGATCTTTTGGGTCAGGCCATTACAAGACTATGGATGGCCTCATGATGGAAGCTCCCCTCCCTACACCAGACCTGGGGCAGATCCCTGCAGTGCAAATCTCTGAAGCAACTGGCTGTAAGGACACCCATACCTCCTTACTAGGGGTCTTGTCTGAAGCATTCTTCTCCCATCTGACTCAATATGTTTCCACTCCTAGAATTCCCCTTTCCCACCTCTCTCTCCCTTCCACAAAATGGTAGGGGTCTTTTGTTGGAGGCAATGAGAGAACTCTCCCATAACTGTATGTAATGTAACCCTTGCCTGGTGTTTCACAAGGAAAGAAAGAACGTTGGAGAGCTGCCACCTCTTCTTTTGGTTCCCTGTTCACTCTCCAGCAGAAAGTGAATAAAGGCTTGATCTCTACTTTCAGATTGGCTCATTGTCCTGATTGATCATCTCAATACCTGAGTGCAGTCCATTGGGTGATGGGCTCTCACAGATGTTTATTTTTGTACTTATATTAATTCATATCATACTTAATACCACATTAAGAGATAATTAATGTGAGAGCCTCAAAGACCCAGGAATCTAGCTTCTGGGGCCTCTGGAGTGAGAGTGGGTGGGTCAAGTAGAACTTTAAATGCTGCAGGGCAAACTGAAGCCCTGAGATTTGCAGTCTGCTTCTTTTAAGTCTTGCAGTAGAAAGTGCCTTTCTGAGTGGCCCCAAACTTGGAAATAAATGGAGGGCTTACCCAGACACTTTTTCAAAGGAATATTATTCAAGCTGGCACTTGGATGAGGGTCCAAGTCAGACCTAAGAGGACAGGGCCTGCAAGAGCGGGGAGAAGGACCTAAATAGCAGATGAAGATGGCTAAGCTCCTCAGGAGCAGGTGTTCAGTCATGCCCAGGACAAGAGAAACAGATCCCAGGTCACTGCAGCTGCAGACATGTCAGCAGAAGCCTGAGGCCCCATGGAAAGGAAACATCTTTCCCCTGGCAGTCCTCCTTTCCACTTGACCAGTCCTCCTCCTCCAACACCCCCACCTGCTGTATCCTGAGAAAGCAGAAGGGGAAAAGAGACACTTTGCCTTAGAGAAAAGCAGCCAAGACAGGAGGCTCAACCCTTTAATGAAGTTCATCCAAATGAGTTTCATTTAATGAGACCACTTGACACTGGAAGTTACCAAGCGTCCCTTTCCTCTTAACTCTGTAGAAATGGACCTCCAAAGAAATAAATGAAGTGCTCAGGTATGAAATGCTACATTCTTTCTTCTTTTTTTCTTTCTTTCTTTTTAATTGAAGGATGACTGCTTTACAGTATTGGTTTGATATCCGCCATACGTTGCTATACATTTGCCATACAAGCTGTAGGTGTACATATGAACCTCCCTCCCACCTCCCGCTGAAATGCTAATTTCTTAACACATTTGAACTATGCATGCATTACAATCATCTACATAAAGCATCTTTACATGTACAAATAGAAATAGAGGATTTCCATTAAAGGAATAAAGGATTTCTACAAGGAATAAAGAAATAAAGCATTTCTACAAGGATTCATAACACACTGATGCAAACATTCACTGTGTATAGAAAAGTAAATGCAGAGAGTGTCTGATTCTACTGAAATGCACACACATGTTCTTTATACATCACATTTATACAAAAATTAATGAAAACCTTAAAATTTACAAATAATATTAAGCATCTACTATATGCTGGCACAGTGCTAGGTGCCAAGCAAAGTCTTAGCAGGGAGACTCTTTCAGTTCAAGTCATTTCCTCAAAGGCTGCCGGGTTTGTCATCATGGGAGAAATTCATCTGTGGACTCTCTGATGCTGCTTTAAGTGATCGGATCGGGCAAAGTCTTTGTTGCATATAGTACACACGTAGGGCCGCTCCCTGGTGTGCCTTTTCTTGTGTCTGTTGAGCTCAGATGAACGGGAGAATGCCCATGTGCATCCATTCATGTTACATTTATAGGGCTTCTCTCCTGGAACCAAGAAAGAAAGGGAGACTTGTCATGATTCAAGGTAGCATGGGACAGGGACGTTGGAAAAGAATGGAGAAGAAATTGTTAAGCATGTTGGAGTGGGACACAGAGAGACAGAAGACAGGACTGGAAGGTGGCTACAGGAAAGGAAGAGGAGGAGGGCAGGATAGGCTGGAGGGCTGAAGGAGGAAGAGGAAAAGAAAAAGAAATGTAGGAGGCAAAGCAGGAAGGTAGTGGTGGGTAGAGAAGGTTGAGTGGGGGTTATCTATTGGGACGATGGGAGTCCATAAAGAGACAGTCCCAGGAGAGGTAAGGTCAGGACCATCCTAAGAGGTCAAACAAAGCCCTCCACTTCTTCCATCATCCCAGGCAGTCAACACCACAAAACGCTGCAGCCAGGTTGCCTCTGGAGCAGAACTAGAGTCTGTCTGTTCTAGAGTCTGTCTGCTTTTTACACCCCTTCAGATTGGCCAACCTTTTCTAGAGTCTTCTGGGTCCCAGACTTAGAGGGAGGTGGCAATGATCTCAAATGATCCCAACGTTTTGTAAAGGCAGAGGCCTTTAGTTATTCTCCTGACAGCCCCTCCTTCAGTCTTGACTCACCTGTGTGCACGCGCTCATGGATTCGCAGATGGGAAGATTTGGCATAGGCTTTCCCACAGTTATAGGTGCAGATGTAGGGCCTCAGAATGTCAGGCCTCTTCTGCAATGGACACCTCTGAATCTTGGGATTCCGCTTCTGCATTTCTCCAGGTTGTCCTTGGATCAAATGAGAACTGGCAACACACAGGATTCTAGGATACAGCAATGATGCTGAGCAAAGTGGCATCACATAGACTCGGTGGGGAGTGTCTTTATCATTGAGTTTCCTTATCTGACCCCGATAGGTAGTTTGACCACTGAAGGTCATCTGGCTTCCATAGAGGCTCTGGTCATCATTGAGGGCCTTCATCTGGCTGCCCTCACTGGGGATTGTCAACTTGTTTGCATTAACAGCTGTTGCTTGACAATCAGTGATGAATGTCTTCAGAGTGTCAGTGACATCCATCAACTGGGATGCTGCTGCAGGGTTTCTCTTATCAAAAGAGATCACCTTGGAGTCAAAAAGAAAGTCACTTTAGGTTTCCAAGGGGCAAAGTAAGACTTAACATGGACAAAAACTGTCCCAGGGATGACAGAACATGCATAAATCATCATTGTGGGCCTCAAAAGATTCATCACCTGCTTCTTCAGGGACTCCTCTTGGCTGACGTCATCATGGGCAGTCAGAGGTACACAGAGCTCTGACTCTGGCACAGCTGGGCTTCTTGTTTTATATGTCTCATTGACCTCCTGGAGAAACTCCTCAATGTCCTCAAGTGTTGGAAAGTAAGATGTCATGGAAGCCTCTTTGCTGTTGCCTGATAACTGAACTAGATCCTCAGTTGTGGGTTTCTGCAAAAAAAGTTAGAAGTTCAGATGTTGTGGTGGTGGTAGTTTAGTTACTAAGTCATGTTCAACACTTGCAACCCCATGGACTATAATCTGCCAGGATCCTCTGTCCATGGGATTTTCCAGGCAAGAATACTGGAGTGGGTAGCCACTTCCTTCTCCAGGGTACCTTCCTGACCCAGGGGTCAAACCCAGGTCTCCTACATTGCAGGTGGATTCTTTACTGAATGAGCCACCAGTCAGATGTTGTACCCAGTTCAAATTCTAATTCTACACACCCACCATCACTGGGTGTATAGGTTTCCTAAACATCTGGTAGAAAGTTTACAACTGGCTGCCAAAAGCCATGATGTCAGTAGCCTCACACCTTTTCACCCTGTGTGCCTCCTTGCAGCTCTTGTACTCTAATCAATCAGTCTGCTCAGTTTTGCCATATCCCTGTCTGGTCCCTTCCTCAGCAAACTGTCTCAGGGACTGTAGCCTGTACTACCAAATATGATCTCCCATTCTCATCCCTGCCAGAAAACCCAGACCCTTCCACCTTGTCCTGACTCTCAGAGCAGAGAGACAGCTGTGATAATTTGCCCAGGGACTGTAATCAAAACTTATGATGATACATCCATTGAATAAGGTAAGCTGAGGACATTCTGAAGTCTTCTTCTAAACAAAATCCATAGAAATCAGAGAGGGCCTTAAATTTAACTGTTATATATAATCGTGCTTGAACCTAAGTGAAAATTTCCCAGTCACAGTGGAGCAAAGGCCACTGTCACTTGGAGGTGTAGAAATAGGATATGCTCATGAGGCCAATGTCACCGTGGAGGCACTCCACCAAGAAGGACCATGAAAACTTATGGATTCTCAGAGATGAAGGCCTCATGGAACGTCAACTTCTAATGACATCTTAATGTGGCACTTCCTTTCCTCCCATAGTGTCATGCCAGTCTGCTCCCCTTCCTCCATTACTGAACTGAAAGCTCCTCAAGACTAGAAAACTCCTTAGTGAGTTCTGACAGATATAACTGTGAGGACCTCAGAGAAAATGGACTCAGTGAAGGACTTCTGATTTTCACCTCCCCAGCTCTAGGTCTGCATCCAGCCTCTAAAATCTCAGGATGTGTTTGGGGTGTCAGTGACGTCTGTCATCTGGGATGTTACTGCTGGTCTACTGTCCTCAAAAGAGGTCACCTTGGGTCAAAAACAATCTTGCCTAAGTTTCCATGGGGAAAATCAAGGGCTTTAACATGGGTTGATGTTAGTTCTGCACAAGAAGTGACTGAGGGATGTTAGGACATGTATAAATCATCACTGTGAGTCAAAAGACTCTTCACCTGGTTCTGCATGGACTCCTGTTGGCTGTCCTCTTCATGGGCAGTCAGGAGTGTGCAGAGTTCTGCCTCTGGTGCTGCTGAGGTTTCTGTCCCATATGTGTCATTGAGTTCCTGGGAAAACGCCTTAAGCTCTTCCATTGCTTCAAGGTAAGAGTCTCTTGAAGCCTCTTGGCTATTGTCCAATAGCTGATCTTCAGTTGTGGAGTCCTGAAAATAAAAAAAAAGGAAGTTCCTGTACCCTGCTGCTGCTGCTAAGTTGCTTCAGTCGTGTCCGACTCTGTGCGACCCCATTGACAGCAGCCCACCAGGCTCCCCCGTCCCTGGGATTCTCCAGGCAAGAACACTGGAGTGGGTTGCCATTTCCTTCTCCAATGCGTGAAAGTGAAAAGTGAAAGTGAAGGCGCCCAGTCGTGTCCGACTCTTCACAACCCCATGGACTGCAGCCTACCAGGCTCCTCCACCCTTGGGATTTTCCAGGCAAGAGTACTGGAGTGGGTTACCATTGCCTTCTCTGGGCTACAGTCTATTATAGAGTTGCAAAAACTAGTAAGACTGAAGCAACTGAGCACGCATGCACAGGTGTCCAATAGGCACATGAAAAGATACTGTTTATTCAGTTCAGTTCAGTCACTCAGTCGCATCCAACTCTTCGTGATCCCATGAGCTACAGCAAGCCAGGCCTCCCTGTCCATCACCAGCTCCCGGAGTTTACCTAAACTCATGTCCATTGAGTCAGTGATGCCATCCAACCATCTCATCCTTTGTCGTTCCCTTCTCCTCCTGCCTTCAATCTTTCCCAGCATCAGGGTCTTTTCAAATGAGTCAGCTCTTCACATCAGGTGGCCAAAGTATTGGAGTTTCAGCTTCAGCATCGGTCCTTCCAATGAATATTCAGGACTGATTTCCTTTAGGATGGACTGGTTGGATCTCCTTGCAGTCCAAGGGACTCTCAAGAGTCTTCTCCAACACCACAGTTCAAAAGCATCAATTCTTCAGCGCTCAGCTTTCTTTATAGTCCAATTCTCACATCCATACATGATTACTGGAAAAACCCAACCTTGACTATATGGACCTTTGTTGGCAAAGTAATGTCTCTGATTTTTAATATGCTGTCTAGGTTGGTCATAACTTTTCTTCCAAGGAGCAAGCAAGCATCTTTTAGTTTATGGCTGCAGTCACCATCTGCAGTTATTTTGGAGCCCCCCAAAATAAAATCTGTCACTGTTTCCACTGTTTCCCTATCTATTTGCCATGAAATGATGGGACCAGATGCCATGATCTTCGTTTTCTGAATGTTGAGCTTTAAGCCAACTTCTTCACTCTCCTCTTTCACTTTCATCAAGAGGCTCTTTAGTTCTTCACTTTCTGCCATAAGGGTGGTGTCATCTGCGTATCTGAGGTTATTGATATTTCTCCTGGCAATCTTGATTCCGGCTTGTGCTTCTTCCAGCCTAGCGTTTCTCATGATGTACTCTGCATATAAGTTAAATAAGCAGGGTGACAATATACAGCCTTGACGTACTCCTTTTCCTATTTGGAACAAGTCTGCTTTTCCATGTCCAGTTCTAACTGTTGCTTCCTGACCTGAATACAGGTTTCTCAAGAGGCAGGTCAGGTGGTCTGGTATTCCCATCTCTTTCAGAATTTTCCAGTTTGTTGTGGTCCACACAGTCAAAGGATTTGGCATAGTCAATGAAGCAGAAATAGATGTTTTTCTGGAACTCTCTTGCTTTTTCGATGATCCAGCAGATGTTGGCAATTTGATCTCTGTTTCCTCTGCCTTTTCTAAAACCATCTTGAACATCTGGAAGTTCCCGTTTCACGTATTGCGGAAGTCTGGCTTGGGGAATTTTGAGCATGACTTTACTAGTGTGTGAGATGAGTGCAATTGTGTGGTAGTTTGAACTGCTTATTAAAGAAACACAAATAGAAACTCCAGTGAGGTAACACCTCTACCTGATAGAATAGCTATATCAAAAAGACATGATATGAATCTGGGGTAGAATTTGGAGAAAAGGGAATTCTCAAGCACAACTGTTGGGAATGCAAATTTTTGCAGCTGTTGTGGAAAATAGTATGGAACTTCCTGTAAAATTAAATAATAGAACGACTATACGATCCAGTATTCCAATGCTGGGTGTTCAAAGGAAAAGAAATTCATACCTCGAAAAGAGATCTAAACTCCGAGGTTGACTGCAGCCCTAGTCACCATAGCCAAATTATGGAAACAACCCAAGTGGCTGTTCAGCAGTTGAATGATTATGTGTTATTCAGGTATCCAGCGCTTTTTGAAAGATTACCATTTTCCTTTTATGGAAAATCTACACTAGTACTTGTTTTCAGTAATCTACAAAAAAAAAAAAAAGATTTTTGCTTTTACAAAAAGAGTTGAAAGTGAAAATAGTGTTCATCATCTGTTTTGCAGTGAACCTGAGTAGACTGGCAGACCCTCCCTGGGGAACGACAGTCAGCATCTCAGCATGAAGTGCCATAGCCTTGGACTCTCTCCGTGACCATCTGTGCTTTGTCCTCATTTGTTTTGCTAATCCTTTAGGAGAAGTGTCCTAAGGCTTTAAACCATTTCAGCTTACAGAGGTTTCATAGGAATGTTGCACTTTCTGAGAACAGAGGAAACCTGTGTATATACTACAGAACATCATTCAACAATCAAAAAAGGAAATTCTGACATTTGTAACAGCATGGATGAACCTAGAAAGCATTATTTTATGTGAAATGTCAGAGAAACCTAAACTTTATGGTACTATTTTATATGTAAAATAAGAAAAAGCATTTGAACTCATAGAATCAGAGAGAAAAGTAGTGGTTGCTAGTGGCTGAGGAGTCCGTAAATGAGAGATATGGGGGTCAAAGAGCAAAAGAGTCTTAAGACAATTAAGTTCTGAGGCTCAAATACATAGCTTGGTCGTGACAGTTAATTGAATACCAGAAATTTACTAAAAGCATAAGTCTTAAGCATCATCACCCCAAACAGAGAGGTATCCATAACAAGTGATGACTGTGTTCACCACTTTGAGTATGGTCATCATTTCACAACGTATACATACATCATATTAGCATGTTGTATATTTTAAATCTATGGGAGTTTGTCAATTATACTTCAATAAAGTGAAAGCAAAAGTCAAAAGTCACTCATTCATGTCCAACTCTTTGCAACCCCATGGACTATACAGTTCTTGGAATTCTCTAGGCCAGAATACTGGAGTGGCTAACCTTTCCATTCTCCAGGGGATCTTCCCAACCCAGGGATCAAACCCAGGTCTCCCACATTGAAGGCGGAGCCACAAGGGAAGCCCTACTTCAATAAAGCTGAATATAAAAAATAATTTTTTCAAGGTAGGAAGAAATCAGTGCCCGCCCCCATTATAACTCTCTCTCTTAATTGTCCAACTTCTGTTAATGCCATAATACACCCAGACTCCTTCACACATGGTCACAGTCACACATTTTTCACATCCTTCTATTCTAAGCAGAGGTTGCAGCCCCCCTGTTCCACATGGTGATCTGGGGACTCAGGGGACCATCCAGGCAGCATCCTTGCCCTCAAGGGACCTTCGGGGACATGCAACTGAACAGGTCTCAGCGCTGTCTGCTTGCAGGAACCTGTCAGTGTGAGGGCATGCCCTGGACATGCATGCACACAGGAGTGCCCAGTCAGTAACCCCTTGAAGAAATGAACCATTTTGAATGTTTGGGTTCCTCTTCCCCAAGAGTGTACTCCTGCTAGGACTCATGACCACCTGAGAACTGCTGACCTTCCACCCTAGCACACAGATTTTGGTGTCTGGTTTAGATGGTGCAGATTCACCATTGGTGCATCCATTGTGTGCTCAGGGACCTCAGCATCCTGGGCCAAGAGTTTCCAGGACTGGGCTGCTGGCTGGAGCACCTGGCCTTTTAGAGAGCCCGGGATGGATGGACAGCAGTCCCAGACCAGCTTTCTTTGGTTGGCCATACCCTGCTGAGTGGATCCCAGCCTCAGAAACCAATCACCTGGGAATTTTCAACCTCTCAGGGTACCTACCTGATTAGGTCACCCAGAGGCACTTCTGAATGTTTTCTACAGTCATTTGCCAGGTATTCAAACTGTGCAGGGGAAATGGTTTACGCAATTTGCTCATTTAATCCATACCACAGTCATATGTGGTGGAATTTATAACAGTCAGCATACGATGCAGAAAGTGAGGCTCAGAGAGGTTAAGCAATTTGCTTGAGATCACACCCAGTGTCAGTCACAGGTTCTAGATTTGAACTCAAAAGGTTTAGCGTTTGTAATCCAGGTCCTTAAACACATCAGAGGTGTCAACCCAGGATCCAATCAGCCTATATATCCAATCAGTTCTGTATATTTCATCTCTAGGTTGTAAACAGAATCAGAATTGCTCCCAGGGTAAAATCCTGGATTTGATGAGATCACCTAGAAATCATTTCCATATCCCCTCGCCCACCCCCAAGTGTCGTGGAGACTGTTTTATCCCAGCAGCATGATCCACGTCTGGGGTCACAAGAGTGACTCCTGACCCTCTTCAACTCCACTCCAGGTCCGAGTCTGGTCCCCACCGCTTATGGCTCATCCATCAAGAGCAAGCTTCGGGGCTTTAACTATTCATAGACCTTCTGGAGGGGTGCCCCACCAGCCTCAGGTCTCTAAAATTTTTCAATCTGCTCATGTCTGTTCACCTGGCCTGATGTGGGTTGAGAGGTGAGGTGAGTGGGACGGAAGGAGCCCAATCGGGTCCTTGGACCCACTCCCAGATTCTGGCTTCTGCTCTTGGCCGCTGACAGGCTTGTCCTCATGGGCATCTCCAGGGCTCTTGAGCTCCGCTCACTCAGAGACTGCTCCTCTGGAGAGATCAGTTGATAATCCAAACAGTTTTCTCACACAGACTCTTTTATCCCCAGGCAAGCACTGTTCTGTTTTTTCTCACTGTTCCACATATGTAAATGACAAAGTGTAATGTTTCTTTGTGTTTTAAGACTCATATGTATGGCATTGTTGTTGTTGTTTGGTCACTAAGTTATGTTTGATTCTTTTTGACCCCATGGACTGCAGAATGCCAGGCTTCCTTGTACTTCACCATCTCCAAGTTTACTCAAATTCATGTCTTTTGAGTGGGTAATGGAACCATCATACTGAACCACTCACTATGTTGGAACATCTCATCCTTTGTCCCCACCTTCTCCTCCTGCCTTCAATCTTTCCCAGCATCAGGGTCTTTTCCAGTGAGTTGGCCTTTCCCATCAGGTGGCCAAAGCATTGGAGCTTCAGCTTCAGCATTAGTCCTTCCAATGACTATTCAGGGTTGATTACCTTTAGGATTGACTAGTTGGATCTCCTTACAGTCCAAGGGACTCTCAAGAGTCTTCTCCAACCAAAAGCATCAATTCTTAGCACTCAGCCTTCTTTATGGTCCAACTCTCATATCTATACATGACCACTGAAAAAACCATAGCTTAAACTATACAGACCTTTGTTGGCCAAGTAATGTCTCTGCTTTTTAATATGCTGTCTAGGTTTGTCATCACTTTTCTTCCAAGGAGCAAGTATCTTTAAATTCTATGGCTGCAGTCACCATCTGCAGTGATCTTTGAGCCCAAGAAAATAAAATCTGGCACTGTTTCCACTTTTTCCCCATCTATTTGCCATGAAGTGTTGGGACCAGATGCCATGCTCTTAGTTTTTTGAATGTTGAATTTTAAGCCAGCTTTTTCACTCTCTCACCCTCATCAAGAGGCTTTTTAGTTCCTCTTCACTTTCTGCCATTAGGGTGGTGTCATCTGCATATGTGAGGTTGTTAATATTTCTCTCTGCAATCTTGATTCCAGCCTGTGATTCATCCAACCCGGCATTTCCCATGATGTACTCTGTATATAAGTACATCATGGCATGGCATTACTCAACACTTATTCTGAAATTTGCCTTTTCTCACTGGACCTTATATCTTCCACCTATTCTTGTGGATAGTCACTTAGTACAATGTTTTTACTGTGGCTTTTTTTCACTTTGTATGAGTAATGAGGAGATGCCATCCAAGAAAATTTGGGGGCCTCAGGAGGGACTGGCTTTTATTTCTTTCTTTTTAAAAAATTTTTAATTTGGGGGACATGCCACGTGGCATGTGGGATCTTAGTTCCCTGATCAGGGATGAACCTGTGCCCCCTACAGTAGAAGCTCAGAGTCTTAGCCACGGGAACACCAGCATATTCAGGAGGCATCTGGTGTGAACCCATCACCAGGACAAAGGAGAGCTGGTTCCTTTCCAGGTTACCTTCAAATAAATTTGGAAATTGCTTTTGGTTAAGGACTAAGAGTCTGTCCACGTTCACAGACGTGTACAAAACAGCAGGCTCAGGCCTCTCAAATCCAGTGTTACTGACTGAATTTGCATTGATTCATAAAAGAAATATAGTAAATAGTTTGAAGAAATTTTAGTCTGAATCTATGGTAGTTTTGATTTTGAAAAAAATGTGTCTGCCTAGTGGAAAAAGTAAAACTTTGGTCAAAAGGCAAAGGTCACACTCTGGCAAAAATTTAAAACGTCATGTGAATAACCATATAAGCAACTAAGTATTGGCAAAAATTTAAACATAATTCTCTAATATAATTCATTTGCTTAAAGACTTCTTTTTAATAAGAAAAGAGAAAAGCTACCTATAATGTGGGTGTCCCTGCTGAGTTTAAGACATAGAATGAACACATGAGAGTCAACATCAGGTCACCAACTTATAGTCATAAACGGAATTCTAAGAAACTCCTCTCTCTAAGATTTTTAGCTGATATAGAAAATAAACTATAGGGTTAGCCAAAAAGTTTGGATTTTTCTGTGCCATCTCGTAGAAATGTCTGAACAAACTTTCTGACCAACTCAATAAAGCCAAGAAATTAAATTTCGTCAAAGTTAATTTTATATGCCTAGTCACAGCATACCCTTTGATAAATTAAATTTGGAGGCTGAATCTGGAGCTTAAAAGATGGTTATGACTTCTTGATTTTACCACTGAGAGAAATAAACCTGCAAATATGTCATTTTAATTTATGTAGGACTTGGTTTAAATAAAAAGGTTAAATTAAAACAATCACCTAAATTCCTTATGATTGCCTCATGAATCATATAGTTTATTATTACTTACAATAATGTTAAGGATTCTAAATGTAAAAACGGGTGTCTAATTAAGTTGGATCATAATTTGGATCACTAGCATCTTTATAAATTTTGTCCTTCTAAATCTTGGAAAATAGAAAAATTATGTGAGTCTATGGAGTTATGCTAACTAAACTGAGTAAAGTCATATTTCTTCATCAGATACTTATTATCAGCAGTTGCATTATTCTTTAGTGATAATTTAGTTATGTCATGTAAAGTTGCTAACTGAGTTTAGGATCTTGGACTAATCCAATACTGAGATAACAGTAGTCATTTTGTATCTGAAAGCCTCATAGAGGTTAAAATTCAGAGAGGGGGAGAAAATAAATTCTTAATTGCCATACAGTCTTCAAATGATGTTTTTACAGTGTAAAACAATTTTATTTACAGGAATGCATAATGATTGTTAGCTATGAGCATTTTGAACTTATGACATGTCTCATTTTCTTGTGAAATTTGCATTTCCTGGAGAAACTGGTGTATAAAACCTTAATTAAGTATAAGTTCAAATGAATTTTTAACCTATATATATATATATTTTTTTTTTACCATATATTTCTTCTTCACAGGACTCAAAATAAGATGGAAAGTCATTTCGAGTCTTTAAGTCCTTGTTCTAAAATAGTGCATCTTTGCATTAGCTTTAGCATTTCTAAGAATTGCCTGGGAAAGACCATAAATTACAAATGTTAGTGAGGATGTGGAGGAAGGGGAATGCTTGTACACTGCTGGTGGGAATGTAAATTGGTGCAACGGTTACCGAAAGTTGGGTCTGGCTGCTTGCTCCTCAAAAACCAGTACAGAGGAAAGGTTGGGACTTTCCTTGTGATTCAATGGCTAAGACTCCCAATGCAGGGAGCCTGGGTTGGATCCCTGGTTGGGAAGCTTGATCCCACTAAGAGTCTGCATGCTGTAATTAAAGATCGCACATACCACCACTGAAAGATTCCACATAGCACAGGATGGTTGAAGATCGCTGCATGCTGCAACCAAGGCCTGGTGCAGCTAAATAAATTTTTAAAAAGAGAGAGGCAAGGTTGGTGAAAAGAAGTTTGCTTTATTCTGGATACTGGCAACCCATGGGGAGGTAAGAGCTTTTAGCTGAAGAGAGGGGTCTACATGGAGAAACAGCATAGTCAGCTCTGACAGTCATCTTGAAATTGGTCCAGGGGTAGTCTCCTTGGAATTGTGGCAGTTTACATCATGGCTACAATCTGGTCATCATGTGGTTAACTTCTTCCACCTGGTAGGGCTTTCAGTATCTATAAAACAGCTCACAGGATATGGCTCAGAATATTATCAATAGCCCATGAAGAGGAACTAAATGTCTTTGACTCTTCTTAATGATTGAACCCATTATTTACTCTTGTTGGACTGTTTCCCTCTTCTCGACCCCATGAACTGTAGCCCACCAAGCTCCTCTGTCTATGGGATTCTCCAGGCAAGAATACTGGGGGCGGGGGTTGCCATTTCTTTCTCCACAGGATCATCCTAAGGCAATGCTCCCCACAGAGTGTTCTAGAAAAAAGCTACTAGGCTCTTAATCCTTCCAGAGTGGTTCAGCAGTGCAGTTAAAAACTGCTTTTGTTTGTTATTCCCACAATATAAAAAACAACAAAGAGAAAAACTTCAGGGCTGCCATTAGGGTGTTTCTGCCAAGGAGTAGTAAGTCACGCTCATATCTTGTACCCCAAGGGACACTTCACCTTTGCGGTATTCTTCCCCGAAGGGCATAAAAAGTCCAATCTAGTCAAGAGAAAACTTCAGAAAATCTTTAACTGAGGAACATTCTATGAAATACCTGACCAGTACTCTTCAAAAGTTGTAAAAAATGGGGATGAGGAAAAATAAGGAAATAGAGAAAAATACCATAGATTGGAGAACATCAAAGAAACATGTCGATTCATACAATGTGGAATCCTGGCCTGTATTAAAAAAAAAAAATGAACAAAAAATCGTTCAGTAGTTGGAAAACTGTCAAAATGCAAATATAGTCTTCTTAGCCAATCTAGCTAAAGGTCTGTCCATTTCATTAAGCTTTTAGGAGAACCAACTTTCGGTTTCATTGATTTCCTCTATTCTATTTTCTATTTCATTTGTCTCTGCTTTGTGCATTTGTGTCCTCAGTCACTTCAGTCGTATCTGACTGTTTTTAACCCCATGGACTGTAGCTCACCAGGTTCCTCTGTCCATGAGGTTTTCCTAGCAAGAATACTGGAGTGGGCTGCCATGCCCTCCTCTGGGGATCCTTTAGACCCGTGGATGGAACCCACATCTCCTGTGTCTCCTGCATTGCAGGCAGATTCTATACTGCTGAGCCAATGGGGAGGCCCTTATCTCTGCTCTAACCTTTATTATTTCTTCTTCCTACTCATTTTGGGTTTAGTTTGCTCTTCTTTTCTAATTCCTTAAGGTGTACATTTAAGTTATTGATTTGATATGTTTCTTCCTTTTTAAGGTTAGCATTCACAGCGTTAAATTTCCCCCTTAGCACTGTTTTCACTACATCTCACAAGTTTTCATCTTTTCACTGTATATTTTCGTTATTATGCAAATGACTAATTTGATGACTTGCATTCATCTCTTAGTATTTTCCTATTTCTGTTTTGATTTCTTATTTGACCTGTTGTTTGGTTAAAAGTGTGTTGTTTAATTCCCACAATTTTGTGAATTTTCTAGTTTTCCTTTCATTATTGATTTTAACTTCATTCTGATGTAATCAGAGAAAATACTTGGTGTTCTTATCATCTTTAAAAAATCTATTTGAGAATTGACTTGTGGTCTAACATATGGTCTGTATTAGAGAATGTCCTACTTGCAGGTGAGAAGAATGTTTATTCTGTTGTTGGGTAGAACGTTCTCCTTGTTAAAACTAATTGGTTTTTCGTGTTGTTAAAATTCTCTTACTTATCTTCTGCCTGGTTCTATCCATTATGGACAGTGTGGTACCGAAATCTTCAATTATTATTATAGGACTGTTTCTTCCTACTTTTCCTTCAGTTTTTGCTTCATATACTTCGGAGGTTTGTTATTATAAATAACAAATATTTATAAATGTCTGTAAATATTTGTGTTATCTTCTTGCTGTATTGAACCTTTTATGTAAATATAATTTTTGTATAGGAAGGAAGGGAAGAAATGGAAGCATTGATCCAATCTATTACAAAAGCCAAATAAGGAAGTGGACAAAAACTTATGTAACAGAACAAAGGCATTTTTATCTGTGGATGTTAGCTCCTGTGACAAGCTTGAGCTAATCTGTCAACCCAGTTGGACAATGGAAGCAGCAGATTTATTAAAATAAGAATAAATATTCTCCAATAATAAAATCCTCACATGGGGATTTCTCAGCTTAAAAACTCTGTGCCTTGACTGAGATATACTCACCAGCACTTGACTTTGGGGGAAAATAACCTGTTACATTAGAGGAAGATTTTCTTAAAGTCTCTGCTGCTGCTGCTGCTGTTAAGTTGCTTCAGTCGTGTCTGACTCTGTGCGACCCCATAGACGGCAGCCCACCAGGCTTCCCCATCCTTGGGATTCTCCAGGCAAGAACACTGGAGTGGGTTGCCGTTTCCTTCTCCTAGCTTGTGAATTAAGCAAGATCTTCAACTCTTTGAGTGCATGAGATCTTTTTTTTTCCCTTCTGGAAAAAAGTATGAGTTGGTTGAGAGATGGAGAGTGGAGATTTTAGGAAAATTCTGTAACCCCAAAATTACTTTTTGAAAAAAGAAGTTTTATTTTGAAATCATTTCAAACTTACAGAAAAGTTGCAGGAATAGTACCCGGGACTCCTATATGTCCAACCAGATTCCCCAAGTTTTAGTATTTTGCCACATCTACCTTATCATCCTTATTGTAATTCTCTCTCTCTCTGTATATGTGTAGACATATTTGTTTTTTCCTGAACCATTTAAAAGTTAGGTTGCGCACAATGCTCCATTAATACATCAGTATGCTTTTGAACTGTGGTGTTGGAGAAGACTCTTGAGAGTCCCTTGGACTGAAAGGAGATCCAACCAGTCCATCCTAAAGGAGATCAGTCCTGGGTGTTCATTGGAAGGACTGATGCCGAAGCTGAAACTCCAATACTTTGGCCACCTCATGTGAAGAGTTGACTCATTGGAAAAGACCCTGATGCTGGGAGGGATTGGGGGCAGGAGGAGAAGGGGACGACAGAGGATGAGATGGCTGGATGGCATCATTGACTCTATGGACATGAGTTTGAGTGAACTCCAGGAGTTGGTGACGGACAGGGAGGCCTGGCTTGCTGTGATTCATGGGGTTGCAAAGAGTTGGACACGACTGAGCAACTCAACTGAACTGAACTGAACTACCCTTTAGTGCTTTAGTGTCGATTTGCTAAAAGAAAGGGCACGCTCCACAGTAAAACCAACCAACAAATCAGAAAATTAACATTGGAGCAATCTGACTATGTAATTTATATACCCCACTCATATCACTATTATTCTGATATCTTCTACAGGTCCAAGATCCAATCCAGAATCACGCATTTAGTTGTTATGTCCCTTTATCCTCTTTCAATATGCAGCAGCTCTTTGGTCTTTCCTTGCTTTTTATCATCTTGATATTTTTTAAAGACAAGAGAAGCCACCGCAATGAGAAGCCCGACAACAGCAATGGAGAGTAGACCCTGCTCGTCACAAGTAGAGAAGGCGCGTGCACAGCAACGGAGACCAGCACAGCCAAAATAAACAATTAAAAAAAGAAAGAAAATTGAAATAATGGAAGAAGACAAAAAAATTACAAAGGAAAAAGTAGGAAGGACTTTTACCAAAGATTTTGAGTGGAAAAGTTTACATTTCTGCAGGCAGAGAGTTCTGGAAAAAATAAGTACCCATACTGACGTCAGTCAGAAGTAATTCCTTGGGGCCACCTCTTTAGTGGGCTCAGAATCAAGACGCACCCCCAAATCTGTCCTCCTCTTATGGGAGCCAAAGAATTAGAAGGTCATTTCCACATGGGGCAGAACTCCTAGGTCACTCAGGTCTTCCTGTTTTCCATACACTAGGTGGCACCCAAGTCAAGGGCTTGTCCCCATGGTCAGTTCAGGTAAGTTTTGGCTTATTCCTCTCTCTTCAAAAATATCTAATGTTGTGGGGATTCCTAATCAAAGTGTGACTTCTTCCAACTCTCTCCCTGCAAATGTTACCTTAGGGCCATTCGGCATTTTTAATTAAATCCTTTCTTTCCTGTCAACCTGATGTAGACCGGATGCAAAGGGTTTCTGGATGATACCCCATTCCCCCAGGAAAGGAGGGGAGGGAAGCAGGTGGACTTTTAAGACTCCCAGGCACTTCCAGCCCTCTGTATGGTAGGGCAAAGGTTTAGGACAAAGCATGCTTTGCCACAAGATTTTAGCACCAAAGCATGCAGAAGCTTGGGGGAGGGCACACAGAGAAGACAAAGGGAAAACAAGAGGGTCTGGGTAGGGCCCTGCAGTGACCACTTCTTGTACGTACATCTATTCTCCAAGTACCTGCTAGGAGCTGAATTGTGTTCCCTTTAAATCCTCGTATTAATGTAATAACCCCCAGTTATTTCAGAATGTGACTGTATTTGGAGATAAGATCTTTAAAGAAGTAAGTTAAAATTGAGGTGATTAGGATGTGTCCTAATCTTGGTATTAGACACTAATATGACTGGTATGTTTATTATTTATTTATTTATTTCGTTGGCTGCGTTGCAGCATGTGAGATCTTTCTAGTTGCTGCAATGTGGGATCTAGTTCCCAGAGCCAGGGATCAAACCCTGGCTTGGATCAAACTTCATGCATTGGGAGCATGGAGTCATAGCCACTGGACCACCAGGGAAGTCCCTGGTATCTTTATAAGAAGAGGAAATTTGGACACAGACACGCACAGAGGAAAGATGCAGGGAGAAGATAGCCATCTACAAGCCAAGGAGACAGGTCTCAGAAGAAACTAACCCTGTCAACTCCTGATCTTGGACTTCTAGCCCCCAAAACTATGAGAAAATAAATTTCTATCTTGTAAGTCATTCAGTCTATAATATTTTGTTATGGCAGCCCAAGCAAACTAGTACAGAATCTGTTGCATCTGGAAGCAGATTCTGTAATTATATCACTTTTAAAGCAAAGTATTTTTCAAACAAGAGCCTTTCTGTACCTGGATACCTCTATGGAGGTCACAAAGTTAGACAAAATATGTTTTTTAATTAAAGATGTCCACTCTGTTGGTGAAGCAATACTGCCCTTCATCTCCAGTTGTCCCCAATCCAGTCATAATACTGCTAAATATTTCACAGTCACAGCCTTGGGTTCTACCTTTTTCTCTCTTCCAGTATACTAAGAAAACATTTCAAAGACTATCCATTTTTTCTAAATGCTTTGAAAGGGTTTAAATAATATTATGTTTCCTGGTTGTTTAGTCTCTTCTGACACAGTGATGACCTATTGCTGTTCTGTCCTTCAGTAGTTGCCTGCAAACAGAGCGACTATCTTTCCTGTGTAGCCTAAGACAGCCACAATGCTTTTGTGAAAAATATTACAAAATTTTATGGGACTCTGGCTCCACTACCTAGAACATAATAACTCTTCAAGGGAACAGCATCTTTCCAACAACTGAGAAAAAAACTATTTTCAAGGACTCCAGACATATTGCAGTTTCACAGATGTACTCTTTATTGGACATGATTGGAAATTCTCTTTTCTTTTCATGCATAAGAATAAGATAGACCTATGGCTAATGGGATTCCATATTCAAAATGTGTTGGGTTTCTTTGTGCATTTAAATGAACATGATTCATATGTATGAGTTACCATAACAGCATAAGGCACTTAACAAGCTTGGGGCAGGAGTGCTGCCAGAGACATGGTGAGCAGGGGAATCAAATCCAAATCAGAATAAGTATCTATTCCCATGGGGGTTAAATCACTACCATGTTTGATTTGTAGTGCCTGACTGTCCAGGCACTACAGGTGCCTGACTACCTCCAGGTGCCTGACTGTCCCCAAGTGCAGGGGGCTAAGGGTTTGCAACTTGCTGATTAATCGGCCATATGGCAATAAGGGCAGTAATGGCAATAAGGGCTTCCCTGGTGGCTCAGACAGAAAAGAATCTGCCTGCAATGTGGAAGACCTGGATTCGACCCCTGGGTTGGGAAGAACCACTGGAGAAGGGAATGGCTACCCACTCCAGTATTCTTGCCTGGAGAATTCCATGGGCAGAGGAGGCTTGTGGGCTATACTCCATGGGGCCACAAAGAGTCAGACAGCTGAGTGACTAACACGTCACTTCAATGGCAATAAACATGTCAGCCTTGGGAAGGGGAAGTCCATGCAATTCAGCTGGGCTTAATAATTTATGAATCCATTGGGCAAGTACTGGAGTGACTGGGGAGGGAGTGACATCCACGGAACAGGTCTTCTTGTTCAACAGGTTATGGAGTGTCTCCTCCATTCTGAAGATTCTCAAGGTGAATAAATACTCTCATAGTCTAGACCCGTTTTAAGAAGGTCTTAAATCCACCTACACATCTCTTCTCCAATCTTCCTTGTCATCGATTTTCTTATCTTGTCCCTTCCAAGTCCCCGACCATAAAGTTAACAGTTTGCCACTTTTTTGTATGTCCCTGGGGGGGGCTTACCTCAGAACATCTTCCCTAAGAAGGAAAGTGGACAAAAAGTTGTGCTACTGCCCACTAGAAGGATTTTCCTTCTCTGTAGTCTGTCAGGGACACTCTGAATGTAATACATGACACAGTAGTACACTGCTGGCCACTACCAATGTCCTGTGCTGGGTAGTCTGTAAAAAGTTGAAATGTTTTCTCTCTTGGCTCACTGATCATAGGAAACTGTGAGGTCATTGGTGTTGGCTGAGGGATGGATGGCAGGCGATGAGAGTAGACATATTAGGAAATGTAAACAGCTCGTGCAACTTTCATGCATATTCAGACTTGAGCCTGGTCTTATAGGACCACTTCCACCTGATGGAGGAAGTGTCCTCTGTTTTATGATTTGAGATCAGTTGGGGATGTATAATCACCAAGTATTTTGTGGTTAAGTGTTGTTGTACTCTGCTGGAGTCCAGGAGCAAGCCAGGTGCTAGTTCCGAAAAGAGCCATTTGCAGAATTTGACATGCTTTCTAAATGATACTCTATTTATTAGGATAAAGTTAGCTGGCAACTTCAGATGATTCTACTTGCAGACTTACTGTATGCTTGTTTCTATCACACCAGAGTATCTCAAACCAAAGGCCACCAGCCCCATTCTTTACTTTGCTCTAACTAGTCAAATAGGAGATTTTTTTCATGCCTCCATTTTTCCCCATCCCAATTTTAAAAATTTTTAAAGAAGAAGAAGAAAAGGAAGGATGGAGTGTCAGAGAGTCCTTTAGGAAAATTTTCTATATTGGGTCCTGAATCCCATAAAACTGCCATATAACTATTTATCCTTCTCATGGGAAGCATATGGGATTAACAGACTGTGACAATGGTCTTTTATTTTTCCATAATATTTTAACTTCTATCTGTTAAAAGGCTTTCAAGACCAAAGAAAGCAACTTAAAGAAAGGAATTTATGTTATAAAACTTTTATTTGATCTAACATTTGATCTTGCTCTTTTGAGTTCAATGGCTTCATCTGGGGAGACATAGGAGTGACAGAGTTCATACCTTTTTATTACGGAAAATTTCAAACATACATAAAGTAGAGAGAATAGTATAATAAGCCTCTAAGCACCTATCTTCCAGCTTCGACAGTAATCAACATTCTATTCTCGTTATTTATACTCTATCCTTCCTACCACTACTTTTTTTTTGCTCGAGTATTTTAAAACAACCTAAGACAGCATATAGTTCCACTTTGTAAAGTCTTCAGTAATATAGACTAATTTTATAAACATAACATAACCAAAATTTCATTATCATTCCCCCCAAAATTGACAATTAACTCTTTAATACCATCTAATAATTAGTCCATGTTCAGTTTTTCCCAATGGTCTCAAAATGCCTTTTTATAGTTGGTTTATTTAAAGCAGGATCTAAACAAGATGTACATATTGCATTTGGTTGGTAGGTCTCTTAAGTCTCTCTCTCTCATTTTCTAAGTTAAATACAGTCTTTTCTATTGAAGAAATTTGTGTTTTTTCTAGTTTCTAAAATAGGCATCAGGTTTCTAAATAGAAGGAAAAAGCCTTAGCTAAAGAGTCACATATTATTCAGACTGCTGCTGCTGCTGCTAAGTCACTTCAGTCGTGTCCGACTCTGTGTGACCCCATAGATGGAAGCCCACTTGGCTTCCCCGTCCCTGGGATTCTCCAGGCAAGAACACTGGAGTGGGTTGACATTTCCTTCTCCAGTGTGTGAAAGTGAAAAGTGAAAGTGAAGTCGCTTAGTCGTGTCTGACCCTTAGCGACCCCACGGACTGCAGCCCTCCAGGCTCCTCCATCCATGGGATTTTCCAGGCAAGAGTACTGGAGTTGAGTAAATGAACTTGAATAGATTAAAAGCGCACATCAGAATAGAATTGTAGGCCCTCCCTGGTGACCCAGTGGTGAGGAGTCTGCCTGCCAGTGAAGGAGACATGAATGGGATCCCTAGTCCAGGAAGATGCCACATGCCACAGAGCGACTGGGCCTCTGTGCTGCAACTATGGAGCCTGTGCACTGGAACCCAGGAATAGTAACTACTGAGCCCACGCACTGTAGTTGCTGAGGTCGGTGCCCTGGAGCCCCTGCTCTGCAAGGGGAGGGGCCCCCACAAGCCTGCGCATAGCAACTGAAGGGTGGCACCCCACCCCGCTCACCGAAACTAGAGAAAAGCCTGCACAGCAGCAAAGACCCAGCACAGCCAGAGATAGAAAGAACAGGATTGTACTTTTCGGTCAGAAACATAGGAACCAAAGGCAAAAATCTGCCAAGCTTAAGGCCAATTAATATATATATAACATATATATATATATATATATACACAACACTGTATTTTCCCCATTTTGCATTTATCTTGATATTGCTTAAAGTGCATTGCCAAGCTAAAATACAAGCTTCCTGGGACTTCCCTGGAGGTCCAGTGGTTAAGATTATGCACTTCCAACGCAGGGGACACAGGTTTGATCCATGGTCAGGGAACTAAGATCCCACAGGCTGTGCAGTCAAATAAATAAATAATAAAATAAATACAAGCTTCCTAATTAAAAAAAAATAGCATATGAATTCCCCTTTGTTTTAAAGTCTTCCTTATACCTATTAATGGTATTTTGTTTTTGCCTTCACTTTGTATAGGGCATTTCTGCAACAATCATATGACTCTAAGGCAAAAGTTTGGGCACGAAGCTGACAGCCTTCAGCATGATGACCGTGGTAAGGAATTATTGCTTTTTTCTTTGTGATTAAGTTTGTGTATATATTTTAATTGTGTATGTATTTTATTATATCAAAACTATAAAACAAGGTACATTCAGGGAGATACATCCATATACTTTTCCATATAGGTAATCATTTTTATTTGTTAGTTTTGGGCTTATGCACTTTAAAATTTTGTATATATATGTGTGTGTGTGTATATATATGTACACTTTTTCTATTCTTATACAAAAAGTATAATACTATACATACTCTTCTGCATGTTGGTTTTTTGCACTTTTATCCTGTAGGTCACTCTTTAGCAAGACATAGAAATATTCTTCTTTTTACAGTTGATGAATACCCCATTGCATGTATGTACCATTGTTTATTCACCTGTCCTCTATAGATAGACCTGTGAGCAGTTGATACTCTTTCGTTATTACAAAGTGTGCTGCAATAAATAGCCTTGAGCATTCATCTCAAGTTTTTGCCATTTTATCTTCCCTAGAAGGGAGGTTTCTTGGGCATAGAATAAACGCACACATAATTTTGCTAGCTAATGTCAAATCTCCCTCCACAGTTGTACCATTTCTCATCTCCATCAGCAATACATGAAAGTACCTGTTACTGCACAATCTCACTGGTTTAGTGTGTTATCAAGTTTGAGATTTTTGCAAATCTGATAGATAAGTAGTATTATTTTAGTATTAATAAAAGGGTTGGACACGACTGAGCGACTGGACTGAACTGAACTGATCTTACTGTACAAGTAGCAAATCAAAGTTAAGCATCTTTTCATATACTTAAGAGCTATTTGTATTTACTTTTCTTTAACTTTCCCATTTATTACTGGATAGTTAGACTAAGATTTGAATTTCTTTTCAATATTTAGAAAAATTTTACATATTAGGGATATTGGCCTTTTGTGATATTAGTTATAATTTTGTCTTGGTTTTTATTTAACTTTGACATTGCTCATGGTATTTCAGGCATACAATTTTTTAATTTTTGAAAATTTCAGGTAGATAAATTTACCCATCTTTCTGTTACTGAATCCAGATATGGAATCAGAGGAAAGTCCTCCTCATTTCTAAGTTGTAAAAAAATTGACCTATGTTATCCTCTAGTATTTGTATGATTTTCTATTTTTACATTTAGATATATGACTCACTTGAAATTTATCTAAGTGCAAGTCATGAAGAATGGATCCAATTTTGTCTTTATCCACTTGGCCATCAGTTGTTCCAATACCATTTGTTTATCAAACATTAAGTGTCTGTATACCTTTGGAATATATCTTTAGATTTTATATCCTGTTCAATTAAAATATATATATTTATGCACCAATACCATGTTTTAATAAAAGAGATTTTTTAAAAAAAACTAAAGAAAGAAAGGAAAACGAAGTTGCTCAGTTGTGTCCAACTCTTTGCAACCCCATGGAACCTCCCTGGCTCCTCATTCCATGGAATTTTCCAGGCAAGAATACTGGAGTGGGTTGCCATTTCCTTCTCCAGGGATCTTCCCAACCCAGGGATCAAACCTGAGCCTCCCACATTGCAGGCAGAAGCTTTATGGTCCTAGCCACCAGGTTGGTATTATATTTAGATTTTTATATCCTGCTCAATGAACTATATACCTATTTATGCACCAATACCATGTTTTAATAAGAGTTTTTTTTAAAAACTAGGAGAAGGGGACAACAGAGGATGAGATGGCTGGATGGCATCACCAACTCGATGGACATGAGTTTGAGTGAACTCCGGGAGTTGGTGATGGACAGGGAGGCCTGGCGTGCTGCGATTCATGGGGTCGCAAAGAGTCAGACACTACTGAGCGACTGAACTGAACTGAATTTTATGACATGCTACTTGACAAAATACATTTATTCTTCATAGGAGGTTTTCCATTTATTATAAGTTTCCTAGAATTATATCATCTGCACATGAACATAAATTTACCTCTTCTTTTTCCATTCTCATGTTTCAAATTGTTTTCTCTTGTGTTAAAATAGTGGACATCCTTGTCTTCTTTATGATTTTTGCAATGAATTCCAAAGCTATTTGTCTGATACCATATGTGTGCCCTACAATTCAATTCAGTTCTGACACCAGTCACCCACAGTTAGTGAAGATTCCACAGGTTAAGGCTCTCAGTCCCACAAGGCTGCCCCCACATCAGGTCCTGGGCGTCCCCAGACCACCCACACTTCTGCCTGGCTGGATACAAATTTGGGACTTCCCACAACATCTTCAAGTGGAAAATTCACTAGACCCATTCACAGAACTCAGAAAAGTGCTATATTTACAATTACCATTTTATTACAAAGGATAATAATGAATAGCCAGAGGAAGAGATACTACCCTCCTAGGCTGTTAAGATATTCCCCAGCTGAGGAAGCTCCCTTAGCATGCTGGCCCTGAGTTTTTAAAACGATAGTTTGGTGATTGAACTCAATCTCCAGTTCCTCTCCACTTCTTGAAGTTGAGCATGGGGCTGAGAGTTCCAATGCTCTAATCAGGTGGTTTGGTTCTTCTGGCCCCAGTCTTCATCCTGAAGCTACCAAATCCCTCTCTGCTGTGAATCATCACCATGAAACCCCTCATTAGCATAAACTCAAGTATCAAGTTTATAAACTATTAAATATATAAATTCAAGTATCAAGGGGCTTATTATGAGTAACAAGACACCCCTATCACTCAGGAAATTCCGAGGATTTTTTTAAGTACTGTGCCAGGAATCTGGGAGGAAAAAAAAATTTTTTTTTTTAATTATATCACCAGTAGGAAAGCCTCTAGGGTTTGCCCACTAATTAATTTGGGGCCAGGATATTGTAAAGGAAGTATCCCTCAATTTCTTTTTATTGAGTCTTTAATGTGAATGGGCTTTGAATTGTGTTGAAGGCCTTTTTAATATCTATGGAGAGTTTCATTTCCTCCTTAGGTGTATAAATTTGATACATTATGTTAACAGATTTCCTAGTATTGAATGATCTTTATATTCCTGAAATAAACACCACTTTCAGTTCAGTTCAGTTCAGTTGCTCAGTCGTGTCCGACTCTTTGCGACCCCATGAATCACAGCACGCCAGGCCTCCCTGTCCATCACCAACTCCCAGAGTTCACTCAAACTCATGTCCATCGAGTTGGTGATGCCACCCATCCATCTCATTCTCTGTCGTCCCCGTCTCCTCCCGCCCCCAATCCCTCCCAGATAAGAGTCTTTTCCAGTGAGTCAACTTGTTGCATGAGGTGGCCAAACTATTGGAGTTTCAGTTTTAGCATCAGTCCTTCCAATGAACACCCAGGATTGATCTCCTCTAGAATGGACTAGTTGGATCTTCTTGCAGTCCAAGGGACTCTCAATAGTCTTCTCCAGCACCACAGTTCAAAACCATCAATTCTTGGTGAAATAAACACCACTTAGTTATATGTATTTATTTAATGTGTTATTAATATGCTGCTGCTGCATATGCTTACTAATATTTTACCTTTTTTATTCATTTACTATCAATGTTATATTTGTCCCACAAAAAGAAGTTGGAAGTGTTTCTCCCTCTTCTATGCTCTAGAATTCTTTAAGTGACATTCAATTATCTTATTTATTTCATCAAGATTTTCATATTTATTTGCATAAAATTGTACAAATTAATTGGCTCTGTTTTGATGGCCCTGTCTGGCTTGCCATTAGTTTGTGTGTTTTATACTTTATTTTAAAAATTAAGTTATTTAATAGTTTGTTTACATTGTTAGTGTTTTCAAATAAGCCTTTTGATTTCTGTGTTACTTTTACTCTTTTATCAGTTCACTAATTGTTCACTCTTATTCTTTGCTTGTGCTTTACTTTGGTTTTCTTTGATCTTTTTCTATCTTCGTGACGTCAATGTTTCATTTACTTACTCATTTATTCATTGATAGAGATATCCAACATAATGAATTTTCCTCTGATAATTCATTTTTTTGTCATAGACGATTTATTCAGATGTAATGTTTGCACTATTAACAGTAGTATTTTCAAGAGTTCTCAATTTTTTATTTTTCCTTCATCGAAAGAATCATTTAAAAGTATGTGTATTAAAACTTTTTTCCAAGTGGCAGAGACTTTATTATTATCATCAATATCTAGCATTGTAGTCATAGAACACAGCCTGTGATTTGCATTAAAATTTTTTACATTATTTTATTTTATTATTTTTTAATTGAGGTATAGTTGATTTACAATACTATGTTAGTTTCAGGTATACAGTATAGTGATTCATAGCATTTTTACTTATTATACTCCACTAAAAGAACTGACTCATTGGGAAAGAACCTGATGTTGGGAAAGATTGAGGGCAGGAGTAGGGGGGCAACAGGGGATGAGATAGTTGTATGACATCAGCGACTCAATGGGCGTGAGTTTGAGCAAACTGCAGGAGATAGTGAAGGACAGGGAAGCCTGGCGTGCTGCATCAGTCCATGGGGTCGCAAAGAGTCAGACAGGACTGAGCGACTGAACAACAGCAACAAAAAGTTCTTACAAGATAATGGCTGTAATTTCCTGACACCTTGTCACTTATCTCTTTTATACAGAATAGTTTGTATCTTTTAATCTCACACCCTATCTTGCTGCTCCCTTTTTCCCTCTCCTTAAGGGTAACCACTAGTTTGTTTTTTATATCCGTGAGTCTTTTTCTGTTGCCATATACATTCGTTTTACTTTTTAGAGTCCATTTATCATACAGTATTTATCTTTCTCTGACATTTCATTAAGCACAATATTCTTTAGGGCCATCCATGATGCTGCAAATGGCAGAATTTCGTTCTTTTTGTGGCTGAGTAATATTCCATTGTACATATATATCACATCTTTTTTATCCATTTGCTGTTTATGGGCACTTGGGTTGCTTCCATTTCCTGGCTATTGTAAATAGTGCTACAGTGAACACTGGGGTGCACGTACATTTTTGAATTAGCATTTTTGTTTCTTTCCAGATATATACCCAACAGTGGGATTGATGGATCATGTGGTAGCTCTATTTTTAGTTTTTTTGAGGAAGCGCCATACTGTTCTATATTGATTGCACCAATTTACATTCCCACCAATTGTGCACAAGTGTTCTTTTTTCTCCATATCCTCTCTGATATTTGTTATTTGTAGACTTTTTGATGACAGGTATGAGGTGATATTTCACTGTTGCTTTTATTTGCATTTTTCTAATAATTATCAACATTTGTTGCCAGTTTTCTTTATGTCCTAACATGTCCATTTTCAAGAACATTCCATGTGTACTTCAAAAGGAGGTATATTCATTAATATAGGTATTCAGAATTTGATATACATTTGTAAGAGTTACTGATTATGCTGTTTAGGTCAGTGATACTCAAAGTAGCCAGTTTACTATGTCACTAAGCATACAATAGTTCAGCTGATTTTTTTTTTTTTTTTGGTAGCAGGACTTCGCAAATGAAGGAAGTAGTGCATTGATTTATATTCTGGAGCAAGTTTCTTATCCACTGCATCTGGTAACCACAGTTCATGAATTGGCAGCAGTCTGTAACCACATTTTCAGTAGCACTGGATAAGGTTTCCTAAATCCTTATTCATATTTCACCCACTTGCTTTATCTTGGAATGAGCTTAATGCATCAATCTTTTCTCTTGTTAATGTGTTTCTGTTTCGTCTGCATCTGTTGTAGTTTTAATTTGGTGGAAGCTGACTCTATGTTATTGACTACATATCTCCATATTTTAATTAGCCATTAACATTTCTTAAACTCCTTTTCCTTTCTAAAGTCTTTTGGTCAGAATTCTATCTTGACAGATACCAACATCATGACCCTTGCTGTTTTGTGTTTTACATCTTGCCTGGTATAAATCCATTCTTTTATTTTTAAACATTCTAATCTCTGTTTTAGGTGTGTTTTTAAATAACATAGGATTGGACTTTGCTTCATTTGACAATTCAAAAATCCTTTCATGTAATATGTGAGTAAACCTCATTTATAGTATTGGTAAAAATAAGTTTTTAATTATAAACTATTTTACCATATAGTCATCTCTCTCTTTGTTTTAAAAAATATTTCTCTTGACTTGGAGAGGAGACAAGATGGCAGAGTAGAAGGACCTTGAGCTCACCTCCTCCCACAAGAACCCCAAAATCAAAACCAACTGCAGAACAACCACTGAAAAAAAAGACTTGAACCTACCAAAAAAGGCATCCCACATCCAGAGGCATGAAGAAGAAGCTCAACAAGATGGTAGGAAGGGTGCACTCATCATATAATCAAAGCCCATACCCCTTGGGTGGGCGAATCACAAACTGGAGAATAATTATATCAGAGAAGTTCTCTCACAGAAGTGAGAGCTGTGAACCCTATATCAGGCTCCCCAGACTGGGGATCTGGTATGGGGAGGAGGACCCATTTAACTTTGAAGACCAGTGGGGCTTGATTGCAGGAGCGCCACAGGACTGGGGGAAGCAGAAACTCCATTCTTGCAGGGTGCATGCAAGTTCTCATGCACCCCAGGAGCCAGGGGAAAAGCAGTGACTTCACTGGAGCCTGAGCCAGACCTACATGCTGGTCCTGGGGAGTCTTCTGGGGAGGGAGAAGATGTCTGTTGTTCTCTCTGGAGTCATAAAAGCTGGTGACAGAAATATCAGGAAGTCTTCATTTACTTGAACTCTTGTTGGAGGCAGATATCTTGCTAGGGTTGTTGTTATTCAATCTCTCAGCCATGTCTGACTCTTTGTGACCCCATAGATAGAAGCACACCAGGCTTCCCTGTCCTTCACCAACTCTCAGAGTTTGCTCAAACTCATGTCCATTGAGTCAGTGATGCCATCCAACCATTTCAGCCTCTGTCGTCCCCTTCTCTTCCTGCCATTCCTAGCATCAGGGTCTTTTCCAATAAGTCAGTTCTTCACATCAGGTGGCCAAAGTATTGGACCCTCAGCTTCAGCCCTACCAATGAATATTCAGGACTGATTTCCTTTAGGATTGACTGGTTGGATCTTCTTGCAGTCCAAGGGACTCTCAAGGGTCTACTCAGCACCACAGTTCAAAAGCATCAATTCTTAGGTGATCAGCCTTCTTTATGATCCAACTCTCATATCAGTACATGACTACTGGAAAAACCATAGCCTTGACTATGTGGAGCTTTGTTGGCAAAGTAATGTCTCTGGTTTTTAATACACTGTCAGGTTTGTCATAGCTTTTTTCCCAAGGAGCAAGCGTTTTTTAATTTCATGGCTACAGTCACCATCTGCAGTGATTTTGGAGCATAAGAAAATAAAGTATTTCGCTGTTTCCATTTATCCCCCATCTATTTGCCGTGAAGTGATGGGACCAGAGGCCATGATCTTCGTTTATTGAATGTTGAGTTTTAAGCCAGCTTTTTCACTCTCCTCTTTCACATTCATCAAGAAGCTCTTTAGTTCCTCTTCGCTTTCTGCCATTAGTGTGGTGTCATCTGCATATCTGAGGTTATTGATATTTCTCCTGGCAATCTTGATTCCAGCTTGTAACTCATCCAGCCCGGCATTTTGCATGAGGTACTCTGTGTATAAATTAAATAAGCAGGGTGATAATATACAGGCTTGACATACTTCTTTCTCAATTTTGAATCAGTTCATTGTTCCATGTCTGGTTCTAACTGTTGCTTCTTGACCTGCATACAGGTTTCTCAGGAGGCAGATCAGGTGGTCTGGTATTCCCACCTCTTTAAGAATTTTCCACAGTTTGCTATGATTCACACAGTCAAAAGCTTTAGCATAGTCAATGAAGCAGAAGTAGATTTTTTTTTTCCGGAATTCCCTTGCTTTTTCTACGATCCAGCAGATGTTGGCAATTTAATGTCTGATTCCTCTGCCTTTTCTACATCCAGTATGCATATCTGGATGTTCTTAGTTCATATACTGTTGAAGCCTAGCTTGAAGGATTTTGAGCATGACCTTGCTAGCTTGTGAAATGAGAGCGATTGTGTGGTAGCTTGAACATTCTTTGGCATTGCCCTCCTTTGGGATCAGAATGAATTAGCACCAAGACCTGGCCCCACCGATCAGTGCCCTCAACCAAACAACCAACAGGGTGGGAACGCAACCCTGACCATCAGCAGATAGGCTGCCTAAAAACTTCCTGAGCCCACAGCCACCTCTGCACACATCCTTTGACTAGAGGCCCAAGACCCAGCTCCATTCACCAGTGGGCAGGCACCAGCCCCTCCCACCAGGAAGCCTGCACAAGTCTCTGGACCAGCCTCACCAACCAGGAGGGAGACACCAGAAGCAAGAAAACTATGATCCTGTATAGTTTTCTACAAATGCAGTCCAGAACCTACCCTGGGACCAGCTGATGCCTGGCCCTTGCCTGACGAGAGGCGACAAATATGACGTTCCCCACAGAGGGCACTTCTCCAAGGTCAAGAAACATAAACAACCTTCCATATACATAAAATACAAATAGAGATTTAGACAAAATGAGTTGGCAGAGGACTATGTTCCAGATGAAGAAACAAAACAGAAGAACAACAAAGTGATGTGGAGCTAGGCAATCTACCCAAGAAAGAGTTCAGGGACAGCGATTGTAAAAATAATCAAAGAACTCAGGAAAAGAATAGATGCACATGGAGGGAAGTTACAAGAAGTTTTTAACAGAGTTAGAAAATGTTAAGAACAACCAGAGTTGAAAAATACCATAATTGAAATGAAAAATACACTAGAAAGAATCGAGAGCAGAATAAATGAGGCAGAATGGATAAGTGAACTGGAAGACAGAATGGTGAAAATTCCTGCCACAGAACAGAATAAAGAAAAAAGAATAAAAAGAAATGAAGACAGTCTAAGAGATCTCAGGACAACATTAAACACACCAACATTCAAATTATAGGGGTCCCAGACGGAGAAGAGAGAAATGGCCTGGGGCAATATTTGAAGAGATAATAGCTGAAAACTTTCCTAACATGGGAAAAGAAACAGTCACCCAAGTCCAGGAAGTGCAGCCAGTCCCATTAAGGTTTAACCCAAAGAGGAACATGGTGAAACACATAGTAATCAAATTGACCAGAATTAAAGAGAAAATATTAAAAATAACAAGGGAAAAAATAATAAGTAACATATAAGGGATTCCCCCATAAAGTTATCAGCTGATTTTCCAGCAGAAACTCAGCAGGCCAGAAGGAAGTGGCACAACATATTTAAAGTGATGAAGGCAAAAACTTACAACCAAGATTACTCTACCCAACAAGACTCTCATTCAGATTTTGGTGGGTCTCAGGACTGTTTGAGTAATTTAAAACTCTTTCCTACAAGCAGAGGACAGGAACAGTATGAATAATATCTTGATAGTACTTGGCAAAGACTTTGATAAGGAAAGAAGCAAATAAACCCCTTTTGATCAATCTGTGCCTCTGAGTGAGGTTTCAATTTCTATTCTATTATGTAATATGAAATCAAAGCATGTGGTCTTGTTTATGGGGGGGGTGTGGTACTCCCCGGAGAAGGCAATGGCAAGCCACTCCAGTACTTTTGCCTAGAAAATCGCATGGACAGAGGAGCCTGGTAGGCTGCAGTCCATGGGGTCGCTACTAGTTGGACACCACTGAGCGACTTCACTTTCACTTTCACACATTGGAGAAGGAAATGGCAACCCACTCCAGTGTTCTTGCCTGGAGAATCCCAGGGACGGCGGAGCCTGGTCGGCTTCCGTCTGGGGTCGCACAGAGTCGGACACGACTGAAGTGACTTAGCAGCAGCAGCAGTGGTACTCCCAGATTCTGAAATGAGATCTGCTGTATGAAGCTGTTATTCTCACTTTTTAATCACCTCTTTCATTTTTACACACAACAATTTTGAGTGATAGCGATGGTCCCTGCCTTGTTTCTGTCTTTATGGAAGTATACTTAATGTTAAACCATTTAATATGATGTTTGCTCTTCAGTTCAGTTCAGTTCAGTTGCTCAGTCATGTCTGACTCTTGGCTATCCCATGAACTGCAGCATGGTGCTTTTGAACTGTGGTATTGGAGAAGACTCTTGAGAGTCCCTTGGACTGCAAGGAGATCCAACCAGTCCATCCTAAAGGAGATCAGTCCTGGGTGTTCATTGGAAGGACTGATGTTGAAGCTGAAACTCCAATGCTTTGGCCCCCTGATGCGAAGAGCTGACTCATTTGAAAAGATCCTGATGCTGGGAAAGATTGAGGGCAGGAGGAGAAGGGGACAACAGAGGATGAGATGGTTGGATGGCATCACCGACTCAATGGACCTGAGTTTGGGTAAACTCTGGGAGTTGGTGATGGACAGGGAGGCCTGGCGTGCTGCAGTTCATGGGGTCGCAAAGAGTCGGACATGACTGAGCGACTGAACTGAACTGAACTTAGTTTCTCAGAAAACGAAAATAAGAGACTCTTCATCACAGTTGGGAAACAGTCTTTGTCTCTTGTTTTACGTAGTGTTTTTACCAGAAGCTCTTCTTGACTTTTTTAGCCGTTATATAACTGTACAGTTTTCAACTTGATTTTCATCCATGTGATTAATTAGGTTGAGGTTTCCTAATTTTGAACTATCTGTAAGGGGCCAAGGTAATTTTTATTTTTAGGTTTATTCTTAGGTGATTAATATTTTTGCTGCTATTGTGAATATAATCTTATTTTCTATTACATTTTCTAATTGGTTATGGCTGGTATATAGGAAAGCTATTGATTTTTCTTTTACGTTGATCTTGTATGTGGTCACCTTGCTGAATTTTCTTATTAATTCTAATAGTTTGTCAATTGATTTTCTTGGGTTTTTCTGTGTAAGCGATAGTGTCATTTGCAAATAATCACAATTTGCCTCTTCTTTTCTAATGTTTATACCTCTTATTGCTTTCCTTCTCTTTTTGAATTAGAGAAAGTAAATGATACCATTTGAATAGTAGTGGTGATAAAGGTCATTCTTGTCTTGTTTCTGACTTCAATTGGAATGTGTGTCTATTACTTCACCATTAAGTATGGCATTTGCTGTAAGTTTTTATCATTGTTTTATTAAAAATAAACAATGCATCAAATTAAAGCTGTTCTTTTCCTACATGCTAGGAAATTTTTTCTTTTATATCATTAGTGGATGTTGAATTTAAGACACTCATTTAAAATTTTTTATTTATTAATATAATAAGCTAAATTGATATATAATCTAATGCTGAGCCATCTTAGCAATGCTGAGATAAATCCTCTTTGGGCTTGATGAATTACTCTTTCAATACACTGTTGGATTTAACTTGTTAAAATTTAATTTAAGATTTCTGCTTCATTGTTCATATGAGGGATCGTGTACATATATTTTTTTTCTCTTGCCCTTACCTGGCTTTGGCTTCAGGATATGCCAGTCAGTAAAATGTGTTGTGTGGCTTTCCATCTCTTTTCTTTCTTTTCTTCTCCTTTCTATCTTCCTTTCTTTCTTTAATAACAACTTGTTTTTTATACTTAAAGGCTGCTGAGAAACGATTACTAGTCCTATTAAAGAAAATCTAACATCTGATGCTGGGAAAGGTTGGGGGCGGGAGGAGAAGGGGACGACGGAGAATGAGATGGCTGGATGGCATCACCAACTCTGTGGACATGAGTTTGAGTGTACTCCGGGAGTTGGTGATGGACAGGGAGGCCTGGCGTGCTGTGATTCATGGGGTCGCGGAGAGTCGGACACGACTGAGCAACTGAACTGAACTGAACTGAACTGAACATCTTAATTAGGAGAAGGAAATGGCAACCCACTCCAGTATTCTTGCCTGGAGAATCCCAGGGATGGGGGAGCCTGGTGGGCTGCCATCTATGGGGTCTCACAGAGTCGGACACGACTGAAGCAACTTAGCAGTAGCAGCAACATCTTAATTGAAAACTATGGTAACTATATGTACTCATTAACTACTATTGAAGTTTTCTAAAACAACTTGAAAATATCATGTGCGTGTTTAATTTCAGTACAATGGTTTCAAGACCAAGTATGCATGTTACATGCATTAAGGCTAGATTATAAATGATTGTCATCACCATCATCATTATCAATATCACCTTCACATTTTCTTTTAACTTGTTTGATGACTCATTGGAAGTCTTTTATGACGGTATCACGTTAGTGGTAATAATAGTGGTTTTGGACCCTATTAATGATGGATTAATCTGAATGTGGTGAACTGCTGCTGTTGGAAGAACTGATGCTTTTACAGCTGGGGGCTGTGAAGCAGGAATCTGTACTGTAAACCTTGACTCTGTGAGGGACATTGGAGTCCCTACCTTAGTTGAGGGCTTCCCTGGTGGCTCAGCTGGTAAAGAATTAACCTTAGTTGAAACAGACATGGTTTGTGGGATTGGGTGCCTGGAGTGGGAGTACTTGGTGTGCCAAAAACTGAGCCAACATTTACCTGTGGAACTGTTACTCTACCTGCAGAGTTTATGTCTTTATTTGGTAAAGATTAAAGTCTATAGGTTGGAACAGCCAATCAATATCTATCGAGTGGCAATCTGCTGCTGCTGCTAAGTTGCATCAGTCGTGTCCGACTCTATGTGACCCCATAGACAGCAGCCACCAGGTTCCTCTGTCCCTGGGATTCTCCAGCCAAGAATACTGGAATGGGTTGCCATTTCCTTCTCCAGTGCATGAAAGTGAAAAGTGAAAGTGACGTCGCTCAGTCGTGTCCAACTCTTCGCAACCCCATGGACCGTAGCCTACCAGGCACCTCCGTCCATGAGATTTTCCAGGCAAGAGTACTGGAGTGGGTTGCCATTGCCTTCTTCAAGTGACAGTCTAGGGCCTGAATGTGGCTTGATTGATTGCAAAAGAGTTTGATTTCTTTCTTCAAAGTGTAATAAAAAAATCTCTTGGGGAAGGAGAGGTAGAAGATTGGTTAGCATAGCACTGGATTGCCAATTGCACATCATGAGCATCAACAGTAACTCTCTTAGAAATTTTTGCATCATCTAAAATTGTGGTCACAAATTGAAAGGCAAACTCCAACATCTGATTTACAACTCTTACCTCATATTCTGTAATCTCCATGTCCTTCGGGATTTGTGCCATCATCTCTGCATCTTTCAGCATGCTCTTGGGAGAAGGCATCTTGCCAAACTCCATATAATATCCAGCAATCAGACTTCTCGAGTTAAATCACTCACATGAATGTATTACAGTGGTTTTGATGCAAGTCCTTTGCCTAGTGCCTGGTTTACCTTGCCTAACCTACCCTCCATCTCTGCCCTGTCGTGCACCCTGACGGGAGGATGTTTGGCCTTTTCTTATTTTCTTAAATAGATTCTACAATGTGAAAATTATGTATCCTTCAAATGTGTTTCTCTCCTTATTAGGCTCCGGTATCATGCTACTTTCCCGAGTTGAGGAAATTTCATCTTATATGCTCTAAAGTTGACTTATTTATTTATAAATGAG